>NC_056727.1:151001761-151246761 GCF_019279795.1 Protopterus annectens | reverse complement strand
TAAACTGAAGAAATTAGCAAAGAACCATTATACTGGGAAGGTGGCATCAGGTGGAGCTGAGACACCCCTCTAGAAGGCATTTGTTTAAGTTTCTTGTAGTATATGCCTTCAGACCTGTGTAAATACCTAAAAGAGGAGAATGATTTTCTGGAAGGAGTGATAGCCCATGAAAATTTTGCTCGGAATACTTCTTAATAAGTAAATGAGAACCAGTACTGAATTTTAACCAAGCCAACACTCTGAGGTATTATGATCAGATTGCTCTAGTCCATCTGCACAATCATGGTCTGAAGTACAGAGAAATTATCTTTCAGTTACTCCACAAATGGAATAAAGGCTTAATGCTCTCAAACCATGATCAACAAAATTAATCAACAGTATTAGTAAACAGAATTGATATTCATATCACAAAGAAGACATTTTTCAAGTAAATATCACAATCTTTTGGAGCACCCATGAAGGCCATGGGTAACAGAAATTACCATATGAACAACGTTAGTAAGTACTGGGCTACTTTGCTCCTTTTTTAGTTTCTCCAAATCTTTTGGGTTTCTAAAACCATGATGGGAATGGACCCTATTCCAAAGTCAAAGTATGATTAAAGTTCATGAAATTAGTATTGTTTTAATTTTTAATGTCAGACAGAAGTGCTCTTTGCAGCACTCACAATGTGCCCAGTAATGACTCCTTCTGCAATTTGTATTGAGTTACATGTATTGGTTGTTGTTGTGTCTTTCGGCTTATGGGGGTTAGATACAGTCGCCACAGCGGAACTCCGGTCCGCTAATGTTTGGTAGTGGATTTTTACCAGTTACTGGAGTTACCAGCCCTGACGCACAACCTTCAGCGAAGGCACGCTCATTCATGCATGCATCCACACAGAAGACGCGCTAGCTGAGAATCGAACGGGAAAACGTCTTGCTGTGAGGCGACAACGCTACCGCAGCACCACTACCGCGGATAGTTACATGTATTAGTAACACATCTAAATATGATTGTAGATTCTTTTCTATAAGACCCATTGCTCCTACTACTATTAGAACTGTCTGGGTATTCAAAAGCAACACTAACTGGGTTTCATGATTTTTGGAAATTACTGTGATTGAGCTCATCACTGAAGTGTTAAGACCAATAGTTTCTCTGTTTTCTTTTTTTTTTTTTCTTTTTTTTTTTATAATGCATGGGTATGTGCAGGGCCGGATTTTCCTATAGGCTAACTAGGCTTCAGCCTAGGGCCTCAAGATCAACAGGGGCCTACATTTAAATTGTTAGCAAAATTAAAATTACACTATTCTAAAAACAGTGAACACTAAAACACTGAACCGAAAATAAGGAGAAATTCTACGCATATGACTAATAAACAAACATAAAAATGTATTGGTTAATCAACGCGTTCGGCTCATTGGGTCTGTTTGTTTGTATATACTAGATTGCACCAAAGTATAGTTCATACGTTCACTGATTGCTATGGAAAATATTGACGTGCCTTATGCTACTAAGCTCTGGTTTGTTCTTGCATAAATAAAGTGCAGATTGGTGTAGATTGGAACAGACAAACGAACAGACCTATTGATATCCCGACGTTTGGTTATATTCGTGTTACTTCGATAATATGAAACACGTGTTAATGTTATTAGAAAAGATTCTTATTTTAGGATTTATTTATTTTATTTATTTATTTTACATTTGTTAACCGGGAGAGTCCGACTGGATACATGTCCATTTTCAGCGGAGGCCCGGGGAGAAAAGCTCCAGGTACATAACAGACATATGAACATTGTTAATGCAAAAAAGGAAGATAGTTGAGTTCTAAATACAATATAAAGATACATCAGATCTTGGGTAAAAAAATAACAGCAGCATATAAAAAAAAACATAGGTCAGTTACAAATGCGAGGCGCCTTGTTAAAAAGCGATTAAGGATAGTGAGGTAAGAGAAGAGTAAATGATAGTGGTTAATCAGGTTTGGAACAGGGACATTGCCAGAGAGTATTGAGATGGGGTTTAAGCTTTTTTTTGAATTGTAGGAGTGAAGGTTCTGAAGTGAGCATAGTCAGTAGGGAGTTCCACATTTTACCTACAAAGTTTGAGAATAGAGAATCCCCAGCAGAATTATTGGCTTTGGTAGTTTGAGCTAAGATCTTATTGGAGGAGCGTAAAGATTGCAGGTTAATATAGGGGTGAATGATGTTTTTCAGAGCTGGTGTTTTCTCTGGGTGATACAGTATCTGGTGAGCCGTTTTGAGTTGGTTGAAATGGAGTTGGCTGGAAAACTCTAACCACCCTAGTTGCTTCAAGTTAGTGCAGTGGTGCGTTCTAAAGGTGGAATTTGTGGCAAATCTAGCTATGTGATTGTAACAAGAAGCAAGTTTGTTATGGGTTGTCTTGTTTAGGTTTGTAAAGAGGGGGGAGGCATAGAAAAGAGTTGATAGTAGGTGTGTGCTGGCAATTGTAATTTTAGCGTGAAGAGTGAGAAAGTGTTTTACTTTATAGAGAGAGCCAAGCTTTTTATTGACGGTTTTGATGGTTAGATTGAAATGGGTGTCAAATTTAAGGGAGTTATCAATGGTAACACCTAATAGCTTTGTGTGAGCTTCTGGTGATATAGTGATTCCATTGGAGGATGTAATAGAGAAGGTGGGGGGAAGAGTCTTGTTAGTGGGTGAGAAAGTAAGTAGTTTTGTTTTGTTGGGGTTGAGAACTAGTTGATGACTTGAGAACCATTTTACTATTAGGTTGAAGGTGTCTTGGGTTGAAGCAGTGAGGTCTGCCAGGTTGGAGGCAGTGCTGATGATAGTCGAATCATCTGCATATTGAATGCATGTGGCATGGGGGTGATTGTGGGCAGGTCATTAACAAAGATGGTGAAGAGAAGAGGGCCAAGAATAGATCCTTGGGGAACTCCAAGTGTAACAGGTAGGCATGTGGATAATTTGTCCTGCCATAGAACAGCCTGTTGCCTATTGGACAGGTAGGATCGGAACCATTTCAGCGTGGAATTGCTGAGTGATAGTTTTTTTAATGTATGGAGGAGTTGAATGTGGTTCACCATATCAAAGGCCTTGGAGAGGTCTAAGAAAAGAGCAGATGATAGTTTATTATTGTTTCTGAAGTTATTGATGGTATTAGAAAAGGATAGTATGGCTGATGTGGTACTGTGATTTGGCCTGAAGCCATGTTGGGAGTTGGCTAGAATTTTATTTTTGGTGAGGTTTTCCATCAGTTGTTTGTGGACACACTTTTCCATAATTTTGGCCAGGGGTGAGAGTATAGCTATAGGTCTGTAGTTGGTTAGCTCTAGTGAGCTACCACCTTTATGGAGAGGAATAATGTGGGACATTTTCCATATGGAGGGGATGAAGGCTTCTGACAAGGTACGGTTTATGATTATGGAGACGAGATAGGAAATGGCCTCAGCTGCTTTTTGCAGAAACACAGCTGGGAGAAGGTCAGCTGCTAGCTTAGTGGGTTTTAGTTTTTTAAGAAGAGATGTTATAGAGGATATGGGTACTGGATCGAAGGTAAATAGATGATCTGATGTAGTTGTAGTATTCTGCTGGCATGGGTAGGGGAGTGGGATGGTTGTTTGTTTGAATTGTGTGGCCAGGGATTGTATAGTTTCTGTGAAGAAACTATTGAATGTGTTAGCAATGTTTACAGGGCACTGTTATTTGCAAGTTGTTGGAGTGGGGGTGGTTGCCTGGCCTGGGTGCAGGAGCTTGTTTAACCCTGCCCAGAATTTTTGTGGATTATTAAGGTGTTTGTGTTGGAGGTGGAGGAAGAAGTTTTTTTATCATTTAAGATCATTCTTTTAGTTTCATTTCTAAGTTGCCGGAAGGTTTGGTGGGAGTGTGGGTCTTTAGAGGTACGCCATGTGACCCACATCTTGTTTCTAGATAGGATTTTGGATTTTGTTTCCTTAGAGAGCCATGGTGCGGTTTTGGTTTTAGTTCTAATGGACCGTATTGGAGCATGGGAATCTAGAATCTTGAGGAAGGTGGTGTTGAAGTAGATAACTGCCTCTTCAAGAGGAAGAGACTTGAGTATTGTCCAGTTGTGGGCTTTAAGTTCAGTTTGAAAAATGGAGGCGTTGAATTTATTATTGTTCCTGATTTTTTTTATGGTTGTAAGAAGGGGGGGTGATTTTCTTGAATTTGATAACATAGGTGAGTAAGTGATCACTCGTGTCCTCTGGGTGAGTACCTGCTGAGTACTGGTCAGGATCTTTATTAGTAAGGATCCAGTCCAGGATGCTGTCTTTGTTTTGGGGTTTACCTAGTCTGGTAGGAGTGGATATGAGCTGAGAAAAGCCATGTAGATTTATGCTGCTAGATGGGGAGCTAGATGAGAAGGAATTCCAATCGATGTTGAAGTCACCTAACACTATGGATTCCTGGGGGTGAGTTTGAGTTAACCAGTGGGGAAAGCCCTCTAAGGTTTTGTTATTATTGTTGCCTGGGGGGATGTAAATACATGCTCTATTTATGCTTTTATGTTTGATTGCGTACACGATCATTTGATTCTCGCCTTTTGAGTTCAGTAGGTTCAATACTTTAGTGAAGTGTTTACAGACTATTGAAAACATTTTTTGTGACAATATCTTCATCTTATTTACGCACAATAATTAATAACTCAAATATTTTGTTCTAGATTCTAATCTAATAATGAGTAAAAGATTTGAAAGTGGCGCTTGCAAATGCAAGAAAAAGAAGCTACAAGAGTATGAGGCAAAGAAGCTAACACCGATTACTGCTTACATGCATGTGCCAACTAGTACTACTCAATTGGAAGCAATGCAGCACGTTGTATGTGAGGACACGGCCATTGCACCAACTCAAAGTGAAAATATGGAACTAATTCAAGAGCAACTTACTGAACACGAATATACAAACGAGCCACAAGAAAATAATACGAATATTCAGAATTTTTTTCAGACACCTAATGAGAAACACCATGTTCAAGATGTTGCAAATTTAGATAGTGATGTCAAATATATGTCTACTGTAACAGATGTTGGCTTGTGGACAAATTTATCGCAAAATGATGTATCATATTGGGTAGAGAAGGGCCCTTCTCAAGTTCAGTATCACTGTGGACCATTTTTAAATTCTAAGCGAGAATATAAGAATCAGTCCAGATTTTGTACAAAAGCAATTTTTTATTCAACAAAAGCCAATGGAGAAAAATATACCCTAGAATGGCTTGTGTACTCTCCCTCAAAAGGCCGCGTTTTTTGCTTTGTTTGTAAACTCTTTCCAAATATTGCATCTTCTGCAACAGCATTAACTTCTGAAGGGTTTAATGATTGGAAAAACCCTGCTATCATTCAAACTCATGAAAATTCAGAAAATCATAGGAATGCTATGTTAACGTACTTAACAAGAGCAAAAGGGAAAACTTTAACTTCAAAGCTAGAGGAAGAAATAAGAAAAGAGCAGCAATACTGGCGTTACGTTATAGAAAGAGTTTTCGCTGTAATTTGCACTCTTGCAGAGCGAGCCTTACCATTTAAAGGAGACAATGAAAAGTTTGGAACTCCAAATAACGGCAATTACTTTGGTCTTCTAGAACTAGTACCAAAATTCGATCCATTTTTAAGAGATCATATCGATCGATATGGAAATACTGGCTCAGGAAAACCTTCATATCTGTCTAAAACTATATGTGAGGAAATTATTCAACGTATGGCAAATAAAGTGAAAGACACAATAATAAATGTCCAAATAAGTGTTCTCGACTTTTTTTTATTTATTATCCGTGCCACATTTTTTATAAAGGTTAGTACCAATCACAACATGTTTCATTTAACGTATTGATATATATCACAGTAATGATGTATTTTATTATCTCTCATGTAATTTACAAACTTAAAAATGGGAGGTGAAAGGGCCTCATAAGTGGAATAGCCTAGGGCCTCTTTTCATCTAAATCCGGCCCTGGGTATGTGATATTAATGTGCCTTTAAGACATTTGAGAACAGTTTTTGTATGTGTTGGTGGGAGAAGCCACTGTTTCACCTGTTCTTCTTTCAAAGCTTGTTTTCTTCACATTGAAACCATGCCGAATATTCCCACAATGAAACCATGCTAAGAAATGCAGTACTATGAATAAGAATTGCTTTCAGGTAATCTGTTTTGGTAAATGTTGATACATGTTTTTTGTTGCCACAAATTTATTTTCAGCCATTAGTAATTTAAATACTTCCTGTAATTCCATACACAGAATGCAGAAAACATAACTAAACATACCTAATCTGTCTGAGCTTCTAAGCCAAGGTCATTGACATGGAGTTGGAGGAAATAGATCTTGATTTCTCATAGATGAAGCTTAGGCCTGTGTACAATTGAATGAAAATATGACACTGGAGCTGAAGAAGGGAAATAAAGTTAAAGCAAGATGAGAAGAAATATCTTCTATACAAACAGTAAGCAGGGAATCTGGAGGAATGTAGTGTGAAAAGTTGCAAAACAACTAATTGAATACCAAGGTTCTTATAATAGAAGAGGAGGAGCTAGTTACACAGACAACAAAGGGCATACTGCTCCCTGGGAAAATGCTAATTTCCTGAAGATAGTAACAACTAAAACTATGAATGGCAATAACACAGACCTATAAAAGAATAAAAAAATACAGATAGCAATTTTGAGTCATCTTACTTTGTGGGTAGCTGTTTTACTATCTCCTGATGGCACAATAAAACAAACAATTACATTTAGCTTTTTGGTCTAGAGGTATGATTGTAGCTTAATGTTTTAGAGGTCCTGTGTAAGTCCAGAATTTTGTTTGGCAGTTAGTGTAGAGAATTAAAACTATGAGCAGTAAATAAGTTTTTTCATGTAGCCCAGGTTTTGATTCATTCATCCTCTGTGTGTCTACTGTGTGATTCTGATCAATTCACTTAGACAATACTGCATGGAAATTGAGAAATTAGGTTAGACTACTTAGCAGTATCTTGGCCCACATGTCTAGTAACTACCTGTGAATCTAAAAAGATACAGAATATAATTACAAATAAAGTAAATATGTCAAAGATATGGCCATAAAAAACAAAAGTAGGTTCTATCTTATTCTGGTGCCAGAAACATGGCCTGAAACTAAACTCCAAAACATGCATCATCATCCCCTTTGTGGAAAGGAACATCTCCAGAAATTATCACATTAATAACAGTATCCTAAGCACATAATCAGTTGTGAGGGATATGGGCACCAAAGTTGACAATAATCTAACTTTTGACCACCATGTTGCCTCCATTATATGGAGAGCTTTCTACATGACTCACCTCATTAGTAAGGGTATTTCTTCCAGGAACAAAGTAGTCATAACGTCCCTGTATTCCTCTCTTATCAGGCCCATCATAGAGTATAATACCCCTTTTAGAATGTACCTTGCGAAGCACATGGCGCAGCTGGACAGACCACAGAGATTCTTGACCAGGAGAATCCAGGGCTTCAAAAATCTATCCTACATGGATAAGCTAAAAGCCCTGTCTGACTACTCCATCTCATACAGACTCCACAGAGGTGATCTATGTCTAGCTTACAGAGCAATCTCTGAACCCACCTTGATGAAACTGCTGCATATCTGCAAGCCAAACTACACTTGCGTGACCCACATGCAAAACCTCAACTTCATCTGCGACATCAATAGAACTTCCTGGCGGGGCAGATTTGTCTCTCAGAAACTCCCCCATTTGTGGAATAGACTTCTTCTCCATGTCAAACAGAGTACTTCACTATCCCTCTTTAAGAGAAACCTGGATGACTGGATAGGAAATAGAAAATACACCCCTGGGATTCCACCTGTGTCCCTGCTGGACAGGGGCAACAGGTGCTGACTTATGGGAATATGGGGTAATTTATTGGCTAGGCTTATAAGGGTCTCAGGGCCAGTAGCCTAGTAACTTGCTATAACCCTATGATCCAGATAGAATACCAAAAATGTCACCTGCGTTCACTATTTTAAATGCATTTTAGATTATTTTGAGATCTGTTTTATTGCAACTATGCAGCAAATCACAAACTATATACAATTCCAGGATAGATCTGGGTGTCTGTATTTCATACTAAAAATAGCATGATGCACAATATACTCAGAATGATGTAACATGCCTTTGTATAGTAAATGCATGAAAAATACTTGCTCTGTAGAAATAAAAAAATAAATATCTAAATGAGTTTCTCCTTGCATAACTTATAACAACCTTTTGCTTTAGTAACATTTCATACAATATCAGTACTGAGAAATATGCCAGAGCAAAGTATTATAGACATGCTCTTGCATATGCAGTTAAAGTATTCAGGCTTGCACCCCTTATTTTCTCTTGGTAGGTATTTGAATGAGATATGATTTAAGGTGCCAGGAAGTGTCTGTGTAAGTCACATTGTGACACCCATCAATGTGACTAACGAAACTCTGTAAATCTAGCATTTGGACCATAACAATGAAGTTCAAAACCTGTTATTAAATAAAGAAAGTGTTTTTTTTTTTTTTTGCAGGGGGCTGCTCCTCCTAAGTCCCCAGTTAAAGATACATGTATAGACTAGACTGTAACGTGGAGAAAAGGGGCTAGTTTATCCTGAGATATAATAATTTTCAGAGTTACTGTATATTTCTTTATAATCACACTTAACTTATCATTATTATAAAAATAGCACTCATAATCCTAGAACATGCAATGAGAGCACAAGTAATTCCATTAGCAAATATGGACTTTGTCATGCAATAATTGAACTGTCTGAGAAAGCAGCTCATCATATCGTTTCATGTTAGTAAGAAACCCCTCTATCTGGTATATGTTAAATTAAATAACAGTAATTGGTCTACAGCAATGAGGTAAGGAAAGAATATGCCATCATGAATGACAGGAGGTCTCATCATTTCCTAATATTTATATATATATATATATATATATATATATATATATATATATATATACAGAGAGAGAGAGAGATGTGCATATCTGGAATTCTGTAAAAAATTATATGTCATTGGTGAATAGGTAAAGATTTATATAAGATGCTTGTGCTACAAACGTATTAGAACTGTATGTCATGTGTATATCAGACTGCTCTGTATAGGTGTTGCATTGAGAATATATTTTGCACAGTGCTTATGCTTGAACTGTATCCACAGTATACCCTGCTGAAAGATAACAGAAATGTACATGCACTATTGTACCTGTTTAAATGTATATATTTTAACAGTGGAAACTGGAATACAGGAGGTTAACTTCAGAAAAGCAGCTGAAATTAAATTACTTTATGGCTATGCAATAAAATATGGTAACTTTTAGTTTTCAATGTGCTGGAAGCATAATGTCTGTACTATGGAGCTTTCTGTAGTGTCTTTAGGGTGAAATAATTACTAGTCTTGAAATGTGGAGGACTGTAATTGTTTTATGACTTTCAACATCTGCCAAGGATCTGAGGTCTATGTATTTTCACAGGTAGATGCTAAATGCTGACAGATTCCAGCAGTAGGGGGTTTCACCTGGGGTAGAGTCAGATGACAAGAAATGATGTCATTCTGCAAGCTATCCCAGCAGTAATATTTGAGATATTAATTTAAAAAGTCTCATAGAGAGATAGAGCATTCTGTATTCTGTCTTGAATCTGACAAGAACCATTCACCACAACATCTGTCTTGTTTTAATTAAGTAAGTGTACTAGGGAATAGTATAACTCTCTTAGATACAGTCAGGAATATAGTGAAGCTTACTTTTGATATTTTTCTTTATTTATTTGAGACTGTCCTGCAATGTTGTTTTAAATATTTCCTGTGTTTTTGAACTCTGATATCACTGTGAATATATATTTAGTATTGTCTTGTTCTTTTACTAGTTATTATTAAATATATTTAAACCTTTCATTATGGCTGATTTGTGTAGAGACTTTTAAGTTTTGAGAGTACTTGCATATTTATTTGGTGACACTGTGTGGGACACTCCTAACAGCCTTGCTCTTGGTCAGACTACCATTTGTGTTAATATTAATATTGCACAGTAAGATGGGACATGCTTTTAAGGTCCTTAAAGTAGCTGATAAGGAGTTGACTGGTGGCAGTGGTAACTACCTTATAGTCTGGGCAGAAGGGGGCATTGCTTGCAAACCTGTGCCAGCCTTTCCCAGGTGTGTGTGTGTGTGTGTGTGTGTGTGTGTGTGTGTGTGTGTGTGTGTGTGTTTATGTGTGTGTGTGTGTGTGTGTGTGTGTGTGTGTGTGTGTGTGTGTGTGTGTGTGTGTGTGTGTGTGTGTGTGTGTGTGTGTGTGTGTGTGAGCTACTTGAGCAGGGACACAAAGCACTGGTTGGATAAAGAGGGTGCTGGAAGGTCTTGACTTGCTCTCTCGAGATCTCAACTCTATAGCTGTGCCAGTGGGGAGTCTTATTGGGGATCTGGAGAAAGAGGAAGAAACCATTCCTGGACTGACTGTGGTTTATGTGTGCTCTTAAGGGAAATTACACTTGATGCAGAGATCTGCATCTGGAAATACTGTGTGCGTATCTGTTATCCTCCCAGTGTACATCCCCCACTGTTGCCAGTGGTGAGGATGGAGGCTCCTTGATTACTGGTCCGGTGGTGAGTCATCACAGTATGAATGCATGTTTATTGAATTTAATGCAGTAGAGCAATTGTCTTATGAGTTGTAACCACAAACATTTCAGTTTCACATGCATTCTGCACAAGTATTTTTAGAAACTTCTTTGTCAGTTATTGTCAACCTTTGTCAGAATGGGGATGAATATAAATAAGTATACGTTCTTGAGGTTCGCTGTAATCAAACCATCTTGATTAATTACTACTCCAATATTATAAATGCAGTAGATTCTAGATTGTCAGCTAATATTGTATATCTGAGTTTCACAAAGGCCTTCAGTACTCTGCCACATGCTTCTAGTTTAGAGACAATGTGGTCCTTAGACATTAATACATATGTAATAAACTGGTTTGTAAACTGGTTGATAGGGTAGAAGTTGCAAAGTGCTTATTAGAGATGGTATCGCATGATAAGTTTATGTTAATATTGTAGATCTTCATGGCTCTAAAATGGTCCCATTGTTATCTGGTATTTTTATTACTAAATTTCCAAATAATGAAAACATATGGGTGAGCAAATTCACAGATGATATAAAGATAGGGGCTACTGCCACTAACATTAATGATCAGAGAAAGCTTCAACAGTATTTGGATACAGTTTTGAATGGTCAACATCAAATGGAATGAGGTTTAATGGCAAAAAAGTATATGGTATTAAAAAAGAATTCCAAATCTATACTCCTATCATCTCAACCTAAAAGCATACCTTACCTCCAACTTGCTTTGCACGTCAGTCATTTCACCTAACCTATTTTTAACCAGGTAACACCCCTGTCACTAATTCTGAATGTAAGACTGACCTTCTAGCCCTATTATTGCCACTAATAATCATCCTTAATTTAAAACTCTGATAAATCATAGTGTATGCCATTATTATTATTATTATTATTATTATTAGATTTGCAATATATGTTTAAATTAGTTTCTGATAGTATGAAGAAATTATACACTGTTATTTGTGCTAGCATGTCTGGCTGAATTTCTGTACATGATTTCAGATTAATCTGTGTATTATATGCCAGTATGACTAGCTATGATATTAAAGGTGGGTTCTTGCATGCTGGCTTGTGATCTGCTTGTACAGAGTGTTTTAGAGACTTGAACAGTGTCCTTTTACATTTCTGACTGCACATGTTTGTGAAGAAAGATTATAAAGGGAAGCTGTCTCAGATTTTGCTGATCTGCAGATGATGTCATTGGAATGTTGACAGTTGCTATTTGTTCCTGTTAGAAGCTGAAATAAATAAAAAAATAGAATTGGAACAGTTGTGACAATTAGGCTAGTCTATAAAATAGCTTGCTGAAGACAGTTAACAGTCAGTTGTCAGTAGTCAGTTGTCAGTTAACAGCTAGTTGTGAGTTGCTCACAGATGTACTGTGCAGTGGATACCCACGAATGACTCACTAAGAACTATAAGCCTGCCTTAGCTCTGTTGTGGTAATTTAGTTTAGATCAGGGGCAGTGTTCTTTAGTCAGATAGGAAATTATAACTAATCAATTAGATCAGTTACAGTATTTTTCTGAATGTTGGATTTCTATCCTCAGTATTGATTTCATTTTCATGGTGACTGAGTTCTGTTTGTTTATTGGAAATCACTGTTTTATATTTTTAATCATTTTGTGCATTATGAAATATTTTATTAACTTACATTGTGGCTGGATGATCAGTGTATTTTTTAGTGATTTGAGAGTGTTTATACCTTCCTTGATAATTCCCAGGGCCACTCTGAAAGCCTGGGTGCTTAGGTCATTTGCTATCATTTGTTTTAATATGTAATTTTCTTAATTGGACACCCCTTTAAAAGGGCATGAAGACACTCTGATTGGTGGCAGCATTACCGTATTATTTTAGGGAAGGGACACAGCTGGAAATCTGTGTGAGGCTTTCCCAGAAGTGTTTGGATATGTGAGATTTAATTTATTTAAGTGTGAGTGTATCAGAGGTCTTAAACTGGGACACATTGCTCTGGAGTGTTTAATAAGGAGATACATCAGGGGTGGACAGAAGTAAACAGTCCAGTCCCAGGTTATAGAGCATATTCCTGTTATACTTTTAGGGGAAACTGTGAAATATTACTCCGGTTTAAGTGACAGTCTGACATTGGAGTCAGTAGTTAGGATTGAAGCTCCTTAGTTACTGATCCAGGAGAGTAGGGGGCATCACATTAATGCTGGCAGTCCAGTGGGCTATTTACAGTATGTCAAACTAATTGGTGGCAGTGGTGTGATTTTTAATTGGACTTCAGTAGCCTGTGAGTAGTTGTCATTAAGCTGTGCACTCCTGACAGCCACAAAGTAAATATACAGAATCTCATTTCACCACAGTTTTGCTTGTTTTTACTTAAGTTAGCAGACAAAGATGTCAGCAGAAGACTTTTAGCAAGCTTACAAAAAAACAGTTGGCCAAGGAGTGTGTAACCAGAGGACTGATGCATACCAACCTGACTAAGGAAGGAATGATCTCAGCAATATTTGCAGTTTCAGCTCAGGCCAGCCATTCAGAAGATATCCAATTTGATATTGGGGATGTACAGCCTGCTGAGACAGGAGAGTCCACCTTTTCTTTGAAGTGCCTGAGAATCCATCTAGAGTTGGAGAGAATGTGCCTGGAGGCCAAATGACTGTAGGTGGAGGAAAGGAAGAAGCAGCGTCAAAATAAACTGGAGGCCAAGGAGAGAATATGACATCTGGAGGCTGAGGAGAAGCAGTGTCAATGTCAACTGGAGGCTGAGGAGAAGCAGCGTCAATATGAACTGGAAGCCCAATGACTGGAGGCCAAATATTTTGAACTGGAATCAGCAGAAAGACCGAGATGTTTATAATCTGAGGAAAATGAGAGACAGCACCAGCATGAAGTGGAGCTTCTTACCCTTCAAGATGGTCATGGAGGTAATGGGGAAGCGTATAACTGGACCCCAGGAGCTATAAAGGTCAGTAATCTTTTTCCTCAGTACAGGGATGGGGAAGACTTTGATAGTTTTATTCATATATCTGAGAGGGTATGTAGACAGGGTCTATATCAGCATATCGAATGCTGAAAACGCCAAATGCAATTTAGTCGAACTGAAATGTTCAAAATCTCAACAGAGCGAACTGAAGGAACTTTTTTTCTTTCCCAGGGAAAGAAATCAGTGTTCTGTGCAAAAAAAAAAATGTCAATACTTTAAACACTGACAGAAGTGGGGGGATTCACACCCCAAAACACACACCCCCCTACTTAAATATACCAACTTCGAGACCACACCACAGTAGAGGAAATAGCAAACTCCAATGACAGCCCACCGATTTCTTTCCCTGGGAAAGAAATTGATGTTCTGTCAGTTCACTCTTCTGCGATTTCGAACATTTCAGTTCGATTAAATGAAATTTGGCATTTTCAACATTCAAAATGCTGATAGGAACCCTGTAGACAGTATGAAGTTGAACATGAAGTCTGGGTTCAGTTCCTGGCTCCCTTACTCCATGGTAAAGCTGTTCAGGCTATTTCAAAAATTGTCTGATGTAGATTGCTTGAATGATATTAAAGTTAAGAACTGTCTTCTTGATTGTTTTAAACTAACACCTGAATCTTATATAGAAATATGTTTCCTGAAAACAGACACAAGACAGATTAAAGTATACATGATTATATTGCTGTCTTAAGTACTTACTTTCACAGATTGTGAGTGGGTGTCAGGTCACCATGTTTGAGGGGCTGGCAGACCTGTGGGGAGGGAACAATCCATCAGTACTTTGCCTGATGACTTGAGAATCTGGTAAGCAGACAGACAGTGTAGCTCTGTGGAGGATTTGGGGAGAAAAGTGGATCTCTACTTAGCAAGCAGAGCACCAATGCATAAGAAAGGGATACCCAATGTTGCACATGGACATAAAGGAACCCATGGGGGTAGTCTATACCACTTCAACAGAGTATGCCAGTAACAGGGAAACTACTATTCCAAGTACACAGTTAGGGATTAGATGTTTCAAATGTAACCAGAGAGGCCACATAGCAGTCAAATGTCCAGCAAGGCAAGGTGGAAAACAGAAGGTGAGGAAGCCAGCAAGGGCTGATGACAAACCGCCAGTGGTATGTTGTTTGGAAATAACAGGGGTGCCAGTCTTTCACCAAAATATATATCCTATCTTAGTTGATGGTAAACAGGTTACTGCTATGAGAGACACAGCTTATGATATAACCACTGTGAGGCCTGCGGTGGTTAGAGAAGAACTGTACTTGCTTGGACAGTCCACTCCAGTCAGGGCTTTGTGATGTGCCCCATTCAAAATACCTTTGGCTAGGATTCTTCTTGACTGGGAGGGTGGAAAAAGAAGCAAGCAGGTCGGTGTGCTTGAGGATATTCCTGCAGATGTCCTGGTAGAGAATGACTTAGATGATGCAGTACCTTGTGTGCATGTAGTGACATGCAGTCAAGCTTGGAGATGGGCATGTAGGTCCAATAATCTGGGGGAGACCCATATAGATCTCATATCTGAAGCTGTGACTGGTGTGATGGCTGTTTCAGAGAAGGAGCTATCCGGTATCAGTATGTCTGAAAGTGAGTCACAGCTGCTGGAAGGTAATGATGTTCCCTTGGAAATGGTGACTGCAAGGATGGAGGGGAGTGATAGTACCCATACTGACAGTGAGGTACAGCTGTTGCAAGTTACTAGGATTCCTGCAAAAGGGGAGCTTGAGAGGGTCACAAATGTAGAGTTCAGACAGGCTCAACTTATGAATCCTGCATTACAAACCTTGAGGAAGATGGCTAAGGATACACATGAGGCTCAAGGAAGAGGGAGTTTGTATATAGGAGCAAAGGATTGTTATATAAAGGGTGGACTCCTGGAGGTAGGCTAGAAGGCAAAGTAATATGGCAGTTGGTAGAGCCTAGAGCCAAACATCTGCCACTTCTAGCTATAGTCCCTAATATTCCTTTTGCAGGTGATATTGATGAAGAAAAGGTGGCAATTGCTTTGCTAGAAATTTTCAGCAGGGTAGATTTTTCAAGGGAGACACTGACTGACCAAGGTGCCAACCTCACATAAGACCTGCTGACTTCTGTGTGGAAGCATTGTGGGGTGAAACACATAAAGATCACCCCTACTATCCCCAGACTAATGGTCTTGTGGAGAGGTTAAACTATACATTAAAGATCATGCTATAGTTATTTGCAGATCAGTTTAAAAGGGCGACGTTAACCATTAAACACAGTAAGTGTCAGATGGGTATGGCAGAGGTCACTTACTTGGGACACAGAGTGGGGAGTCATAAGATTAGGCCAGAACCTGTCAAAGTAAAAACTATTCAAGTGTGGCCAGCTGCTGTTACTAAAAAGCAAGTGAGAGCATTTCTATAGACAGTTGGGTACTGTCGAAAATGTGTGACCAGTTGCGGTGCAATGGTTGTACCCCTTACTGACCCAACTAAGAAAAATAAACTAGAGAAGGTAATGTGGATCACAGATTGCAAGTAGGCATTCCATAAACTTAAGGAGATTTTGGGAGGATCCCCTGTGTTAGCCAGCCTATATTATAGTGAATAATTTATTGTGCAAGTAGATGCATCAAATTGTGGGGTGGGAGCTGTGCTCAGGCAACTTTCCTCAGAAGGAGAAGAACACTGTAGTGGGGATAATAATGCCAATGCAAATGAACTGATAAATAAAAATGAACACAGCAATGTGTAAATAAAATAGTTTAATAAATAAACAACAGTAAAGCTTTCAGGAGAACAACCCTTCCTCAGTGCTGACAATTCACATTTAATTTTCCTTAAATACACTCATTAATCAAACACAGCCAATAAAAACACATAACCAATAATATTTGTCACAATATAATAAAATTCTTAAAGTGTTATACATTTTATTTTACATTTTTCATTTGTTGACCGGGCTAGTCTAACTGGATATATGTCCATTTTCAGTAGAGGCCCGGGGAGAAAAGCTCCAGGAAATACCATACAATGTAAGAAAGAGCATAGAGACAGTCCTATGCAGCAATAATGATGACATCAAAAACAGTTTTAAACAGCTATAATTATAACAGAGAGTTATATTATAAATTCTATATAAAAATATAGAAGAATAAAACATTTTTATTTTAACACATCTGTTTATGCTTCCAAATTGGCTGAAGTATCCAAGTTCATCTGATAGTATAATTTTTTTTAGACGTCACATTGATTTATGCTAGCTCTAATTTACATATGTCAGTGGAAAACTGTACATAGAAATAAGATTTTACATAAGAATAGTATGCATGAACCCCATGTTTTTAAGTTATAGCTAAGGGACAATTCACTCAAATGAACAGGCTAAACACTAGTTTAGATAAATAGTATGAGCAGATACTTGAGTTAAAGAATGAACTTGTCAAAAGAGGGTATGATGATAGCCTATTATATAGTATGCTAAGAGATGTCTTAACATTGAGGAATCATCATACCAGTCCTTACTTTTGAGATAAATCTGCAATTACTACTCTTACTACTTCTCCAAAGGATAAAGGTGTATTACATTGCACTATTACTTTTAGTAGGAATACTGAGGGGATAAAGAAAATCATAAGCAACAAGTGGGATATTTTAAGATCTTGACCTGAATTACGCAATGTGATTGATGTAAAACCTAGGTTTTCCTTTCATAATTGTTCCAGTTTAAAACAATGTCTGTATTATAAAGATGTTTCTACAACTTTTGATGTGGGTAATTTTTTGCAAAATTGGTACAGTCCCATGCTTTACTTGCTGCTGTTATAGTTACATCAATAGTGACTGCACTTTTGTCCCTCTAACTACAAAGAAAAAATTTACCTTTAGATGGTCTGCAACATGCAATTCTGATAATATTGTTTATTTAGCAACCTGCAATGCATGCACAAGTTTTTATGTGGGTAAGTCCACAAGAAAATTGAAAGATAGAACTATACAATATAGGTCTAATATTAGAAGAAATATTCTTACTAATTCTTTAGCTAAACATGTTAATGATAGTGATTCCACCCAAGACTTTTCTTTTAGGATGATAGATAAAGTTAACAAGAACTTAAGGAGAGGGGGAATAAATAATAGCTTAGAGATTAAAGAATATAATTGGATACTTCATTTGCAGGCCAATTCACCTCTGGGGATAAATCAGACTATAAAACAACAAAATGGCTAAGCAATGCCAAAAAGACTTTTATTAAAAAACAAAGCTTTCAGATAAAAATCCTGCCTCGGTGTAATACAACACAAGAATTTTAACAACATTTAAATAACAAATTAGTGAAGTCACAAGACAATCAACAGCCAACCAGAATACAGAGACAATTAAAAACATTTCAATTAGAAAATGATTTATTAAGGACAAGCTATTTGTCTGATCTAATGCTCATAGAGCTGTTTTATCTAATGTTATTGCTAAACATATAGTAGAATTTGGCAACTAGCATGAATTTACTTTCAGAGTTATTGGCATTTCACACAAAACATTAAGAGGAGGAGATATAAACAACTACTTGGAACTGAAAGAATATAACTGGATAATTACATTAAGAGCTGATCATATACCTGGTATAAATAAAATGAATACAATTAGACCTGTTTTAAAGCATAAGCATCTTTGCTTTAAATAGTTTGTCCTAAATAATTTTCTAATTGAAATGTTTTTAATTGTCTCTGTATCCTGGTTGGCTGTTGTTTGTCTTGTGACTTCACTAATTTGTTATTTAAATGTGGTTAAAATTCTTGTGTTTTATTACACTGAGGAAGGACTTTTATCTGAAAGCTTTGTTTTTTAATAAAAGTCTTTTTGAGCTTGCTTAGCCGTTTTGTTGTTTTACATTGTATTCAGTTGTGAATGGCCAGCTTTATCACGGCTCTTCAGTTTTTTTTTGTCATAAATCAGATGGTAACGTTGAAACCTCTTTTGAAGCATAAACAGATTTGTTTAAAATGAAATGTATAGTACTTTAAGAATTTTATTATATTGTGATAAATGTTATTGGTTATGTGTTTTTATTGGCTGTGTTTGAGTAATGAGTGTATTTAAGTGAAATTAACTGTGAATTATCAGCACTGAGGAAGGGCTGTTCTCTTGAAAGCTTTGCCGTTGTTAATTTATTAAATTACTTTATTTTATTTTATTTACATGTAGCTGAGTTTGTTTTTATTTATTGCTTTTTGTGTAGGAACTTTGGCTTTGCCCCGTTCCTTCGATTTTGTGTTGCTGCAGAGCAAATGAATTGCCCAGGAGAGGAGTGGGTTAATATTCCCAGATAGACCCATTTTTCTCAAGAGTTGTTTTTCAAGGGTCACTTGAAAAATGTGCTTGAGTCATGGGGGGGTGTGAAGAAATTAGATGCTGTTATTTGTGCTAGCATGTCTGGCTGAGTTTTTGTACATAATTTCAGATTAACCTGTGTATTACATGCCAACATGACTAGCTATGATATTGTAGGTGGGTTCTTGCATGTTGATTTGTGATCTATTTGTACAGAGTGTTTTAGGGACTTGAACAGTATCCTTTTACATTTCAAACTACACGTTTGTGAAGAAAGATTCTAAAGGCAAACTGTCTCAGATTCAACTGATTTGCAGATGATGTCATTGGAATGTTGACAATTGCTATGTTTTACTGTCGGAAGCTGAAAGACAGGAAGGAACTTTAGTAAACAGCTGTTGGTTGATTTTAAAAATATGAAATGATAATTACAACTGGAATAGTTGTGACAGCTATGCTAGTCTATAAAAGAGTCTGCTGAAGAGAGTTAACAGTCAGTTATCAGTAGTCAGTTACAGTTGTCAGTCAACAGCCAGTTGTGAGTTGCTCACAGATGTACTGTGCAGTGAATATCCAAAAATGATTCACCAAGAACTGTAAGCCTGCCTTAGTTCTGTTGTAGTAATTTAGTCTAGATAAGAGACAGTGTGCTTTAGTCAGATAGGAAACTATAACTAATCAGTTAGATCAGTTAGAGTTTTTCTGAATGTTGGATTTCTGTCCTACAGTATTGATTTCATTTTCCTGGTGATTGAGTTCTCTTTTTTTATTGGAAGTTACTGTTTTATATTTTTAATCATTTTGCTCATTATTAAATATTTTATTAACTTACATTGTGGCTGGACAATCAGTGTTTCCTTTAGTGACTTGAGAGTGCTTATACTTGCCTTGATAATTCCCAGGGCCACTCCAAAAGCTTGGCTGCTTATGCCATTTGCTATCATTTGTTTTAATATCTAATTTTCATAACTGGACACCCCTTCAAAAAGGGCATGAAGACACTGTGATTGTCAGCAGCATTACCATATTATTTTGGGGAAGAGACAAATCTGTAAATCTGTGTCAGGTTTTCCCAAAAGTGTTTGGGTGTGTGAGATTTAATTTACTTTAAGTGTGAGTGTATCATGGGTCTTAAACTAGGACATATTGCTCTGGAGTGTGTAATAAGGGGATACATTAGGGGTGGACAGAAGTATACAGTCCAGTTCCAGGTTATAGAGCATGTTCCTGTTGTGCTCTTAGGGGAAAACTGAAATATTACTCATGTTTAAACAACAGTCTCACACTGCAGTCAGTAGTGAAGATTGAAGCTCGTTAGTTACTGATCCAGGATAGCAGGGGACGTCACATTATTTGGTGGCAGTACAGTGAGATATTATCTGGATATCACAGTTTCTATTATTATTTTTATTTTGTAATTTTTAATTTTGGGAGGTTTTCTCCACTGGTTTCTCTGATATGGAATTCTGTCCAGTGGGACTATTTCAATTAAGAAAGAAAAAATTACTATGTACATTGACATGTACTGTACCATATACACATACACATAATTAGATACCACACAAACAAACAATTGAATGAAATAGATAGATACATAGAATAACTAAATAAGCATTTCTGATTATCCATGGAGACATGTATTCTTGCACTGTTTATTTGCATTCTTATTTTTGTCAGATTGCTTAGTCCCAGTTATTAAAGCTCTATGTGCTGTTGATAATGAGTACAGAATAATCTGATTAGAGTTTTGAGGAAAATCAACTTCTTACTTTTTAATAAGTGACATGAAAACTTTAACACCCACCTGAACTACTACCTTTTCAGGCAGCTGGGACCTCACTTTAATGCCATATCTGAAAGACATCTCCTGAGGATTTCAGCACCCCCTTAATTTGCATTATGAAATTAGCACTGGAACATGAATCCAAATATTTTTTGGGGGGGCAAAATATACAACCTTCTGATTTTCCTTTATTAAACACAAGCTAAATAGATGACAATGGTAAAATATGCACTAGGATGGGAAATTAACAAATAAATGTGAACATCAAGAAAATGGAACTCCAGTGACAAAGTCACCTGAATGGTTGCCACCCCCACACAGCCTTAGGACCATGACCTTTATCAAGGGAGCTTTCAGTCTCAGGATGTTCAGACATCATGATTTTACTGACTTTGGCAAGTCTTGCACTAACACTGGCCCTGTCTCAAAAAAAAAAAAAAAAAAAAAAAACTGCCACAAAAAAAATGTCTAATAAGGACAAACCCATTGAAGGGGCAAAGACTGACAACAGTTACAAAGAACCACAGAGCCTACCAAGGCATGAACATGTCAAGATAGCCCATCCCAACTCCAGCTTCTTCAAACCACAGGATTTTTCCAAGGTCTTCCACACTTGCAGCCTCAAACCACACAGATGAGAAGCACTATGGATGCAAAATACATGAACAACCATACCCAAAACACAAACAATGCATGAAAACACTACATCTGCAAAAACTGTAAAACCAACAATGGACAGATGGAGTAGCATGCAAAATCCAATGCAAAGAAATTTCCAGCAAGAATCAAAAAGGCTGACACCACAAGACAAAAGCAGATAGAAGCACTATTCAAAACAGCTCATTGATAAAGAGCTGAGGATGATTGAGAAAGCCTTTATTTTCATCCCTCAAAACAATAAAGGCAAAAATGGGAACCGGTGCAAAAAAGTAAGTGACTTTTATCCACTTCTCCATGTGACTCTTTCGGCTTTTGAGAGGATCAGTCTGAAGGACAACTTTTGTAGGCTTAGAAGCCTTAGAGACCTGTCAACCCACCCTTGGATAGGCCCATATAAAGTGGACGAAGGGAGTGCCAGTAGCTGTTAAGCATATATACAGTCCTCAACAGTTGGTTAATGTCCGGCATGTATAGGTTAATCTGGCACATGAGTAGCGTGTTATTGTGTTCCCCAGAAATGTCAGTGTGCTGCTAGAAATGTAGGGGGCTGTTAAAATATAATTGATAATGTCACCTGAACACATCCAGATATGTAGATATATAAATATAAATAAAATATATAAATACGTAGCAGTAACATCTGCATCCTGGACAGTCTGTATGTCAGATACAGGTTAGGTATATAAAGAACTAGCGAAACCCATTTCACAATTTAACGGGCATTGACAAGTGTAATAATACATGTAGGGGATATATATCTGCAGTCAATAGGGATGTAGTGTAAACTATAAGTATATATATAAGTTGTTAATGGAGGCATCTTTTTACACCCTACTGTATGTGCATAAACAATTCAATTCCACACATCAATGGATATGTCTAATCTCAAAACATTTGTTGGGACATATGTCCTATTGGTTCAAAAAATATCTGCATTTACTTTGATGCATGAGCCCTGTTCAGATACCACAATCGTGGTGGCCTGTTGCCACCAATCAATCCTACATGCTGTTGGAATTTCCACTGTTGTTCTATATATGCATGTGTTATGCTTGCTGTTCAACTGTTGGAACTCTGGTGTGTTGTGTTAATGGGAATACTACTGCATGCTGTTACAACTAATTTGGAATGCTGTTGGCTGTTAACAACCCATATTGTCATTAAATCCTCCTAAACCTAGAACGTATGGGAAGGCCGGTCCTAGCGGACCCACCTGTCCCACTTCAGCTGACGATGGCACCTGGCACCAGCAGGTCCAGTGCCCAGCCTGGGACCTCCTCCTCTGTTGGTCCTGTGCCACCTTCAGATGGAAGTGCTGCAGGGGATGGGCCTTATCCCCCCTGTGCAAGCGTGGCCGGAGGAGGGACACCTATCACCCTCCGAATGGTCCGGGCTGTGGTGCATAAGGAGATCAAGCTTTCAGTCGCTGATCCTCTACGCCAGCTTGAGGCACGTGTGGCATGACTCACAGGTGAGCCTGCCCCTCCTAAGCAGCCCCCAGCACAGCCACCCTTTGGGCTGTGAAGGTGCAGTGGTGACTGCCCATGGGTGGGGATCTCAGTTCCACTGTTGCCATCTGTGGGCTCATGGGCTTGTGATTTCCAAACATCCTTCCTCATCAATGGTGTTCACCCACCACATGTCATATTCCACTCCTGTATGCATCTTGTTTGTCTTGTTTGTTTGTCTTGTCTGTTTACCTCCCCAACCTACCTCCCCATGCATACCCACTTCTCCTACCACACATTCCACTCTCACCTGAAAAAAAAAAAAGGGCAATCTGCTCCCAAAAAAAAAAAATTAAGCCCCATACATAGCTGCCCATTTTGCACACATGCCCTCCAAATTTCTAGCATATGCACAGCTGTTACTGTTAAAGAAATGGCAGATATGGAACTTCCCTACACCCGTCCTGCACATCCTAAGCTGTTTTCCCTACTGTCTTTCCCTCTTTGTGCCCCTTTTTCACCACTTTCTTATCTCCCCATTTTCTTTTCTTTCAAAGAAATGAGTGTGGGGGTTAGCCCGGGAGTAAGCACTTTTAAGCAGTAGTTAGCGGGTTTGCACGAGTGTGCGCTTGTTTGCGCTTAGCTAAGTATTGCTAAGCTTTGCACAAACCCGCACAAACTTGCTTACAACTGCTTAAAAGTGCCTTAGTCACCCTGCATGTGAGGGCCCTTGTTCTGCTCAGCAGCAAAATAAAACACCTCTGTCAGTCTCGAACCCCAGACCTTGGACACACTAGACTGCATGAAGTACCACTAAGCCACAACAGATATACAGCAGGTTTTTGCTGAAATAGATATATCATGCATCAGAATGACTGAATGTAAAGTAAAGATAGGAATGCCATAACACAAAACCTGTTCTGTGGATCTTTACCAGCAGTTGTTGTGGAATTGCATTACATGACTATTCTAGCAGTAAATAATGTTACAACAGCCCTTTACAACCCCCACACAGTATCATAGCACGATAATCCCCACCCAAATGTACAAAATACCTGTGTGTTCAGGGTCCACCAAGGATGTAGGTAGGCATACTCAGTACTGGAATTGTCTAGTTTTCTTGAGCATCCTTTGCTAATGTCAACAATAAAAAAGCACAAACTGTGCATAAGTGAGTACATTAATATTCACAGTATAGCAGTTCACAAACAGTGCATGTGCCAAATGAATAAATCTCAATAACTACTTATGTATGGCAGCTAATTGTATATCTTGTGTTAGCATTAGTAGGGGTGAGTACAATTCTACACTGACAACTGTGTACTGGAAGTGGCAACATTCAAGTCTGAGTACAACATTCAAATCACTGGCTACACCCCTAGTTTCAGATATAAGAAGTATACCAAACTTATGACTTGCACAACGGTGTCCACAGCAGCCAAGCATGGGCTCCACTTTGGAAAGATGAAAGGGGTACACCTACCCGACTTAGCAATTTATAGCATTGGGTTGCTATGACAGTGAGTACTGCAATCATCCACAGCAGGCTGCATGCAATTACCGAATGGTGGCCACCAATTGGTGCAGAGGCCATCACATGCACATGTGCAGATACCTATAAAAGCAGGCTGTACTTGCTGTCCACACATGCAATCATTCCATTGCTCATACGAAGAGAGAGAGAGAGAGAGAGAGAGACAGTAACAGAGACAGAGACAGACAGACACCAACATCTACATCAACAGCAACAGCAACAGAAAAACAAACTATAATTAAACCAAAAAAAAAAAATATATATATATATATATATATATATATATATATATATATATATATATATATATATTTAAACCAAAACCAAAAAAAAAAAGACACACGGAACTGAAATTTACAAACACATACAAAGGAAAGGTATGTAACAGATATGTATTTATTGGAATGTTGTAGATGTTTTTGAAGAGTACTCTCCAGACTTTGAATCATCCATATGTGGCAGCAGTACATATCTAAGCACAGATGCCCTGCATAACTACTGCCATGGACAAATCTGTGTGTAGCTCTGTGCAGTGGGATATAACTGTGACATATGTAGCTCAGCATTAAATGTCAAACTCCATGTTATCTGTGTTCTGTACAGTAGTGTGTACAATGGCAGTTTGGGGGAGTAGCACATACAGCTATATAAACATGGATGTGACAGAGTAACAAATGCATGATAGTCATATTAACGTGTAGCTTAGCATTGACAACTGCTGTACCAGGCTAGTATGCTAATCTAGCATTTGCAGCTATATATACACCCTCTAATATTACTGTATGCTCACATGTGACACCTGTTCATGTTGCAGTAAGGCCCAACAGGTCAGCCATGAGGTCCATTGACTTACAACAGTGTGGACCTTGTGTGTGTATGGCACACACATACGGAGAGATCTTTCTGTGTCAGATATATTAGCATCTGTACATGTGCATAGAGCAAGGGACATACTGCAACTGCTTGTGAAGGGTGGACATATATATGTTGTTGAAGGTTGTTATGTGCATATTTCTATGTAGGTTGTAGTGTGTGGCAAACAAGACAGCATACAGTGCTGGTATATGAAATGTGGTGGTTAAACACTGTGGGTATGATTTGTCAGGTTTGCAGTGTTGCAGCCAGTGAGGCCTGCTAAAGCTACATGGGCTGAGAACAACTTCAATGCATTCCACACAAGACTGTGCAATATTATTACATAACTGTATACCTCACAACCTTCGCATAATTGATATTCCCACTATGAAAGGTGGACTGTATATGTGCCCATATGTATATCTATATGTACACCGATGTATGTTAATATGTATGTGTGTATATGTATATATATATATATATATATATATATATATATATATATATAGAGAGAGAGAGAGAGAGACAGGGTCATAGTTACTGCGACAGATGCCTGGTGACACAGCCATGGACTCAATCTCAGTGTTGAAACTGCATTGGCATCCCTTCTGGCAAAAACTCTGTACCCATGAACTACCACATAGGTGGTAGTCTACTTAACACCGAAAGTGAGATAAGAGACCATGGAACACAGGCGGACAGTAGTCTCCCCTGTGATAATCACAGTGCAACACTAGTCATGTAATCTGTCTACGTGGCACACCTCATCACATAAGGTGTGTCATCCTGGGAAATATAGGTCAGTGTTCCCCTCTACTCATCACTCATAAAACCCATTATAGAGTACAATGCCCATTTGGTATGTACCTCACAAGACATCTACAGCAACTGGAAAGGCCACAGACATACCACACAAAGAGTAATACCAGCCACAAACAGATGCCCTATGCAGACCGTCCCACAAAACCACACCCAGACTGTGTCGCATACCGCCTACCCAGAGGTGACCTCTGCCTAACATACAAAGCTATGTCAAACCCAGAGCTGTTGAACATGCTACACATAAACAGATCACAATCCCTATGAGCTACACGCTCTAGGGACCTAACCTTGTCACCTCAATAAACAGAACATGCTGGAGGGATAGATTCCTATCTCAGAGACATCCCATACTCTGGAACAAACCACCTATCAATAGCAAACAAAGCTCCTCATTAGCAGTCATCATGAATAATCCTGATGCTTGGATGGGAGATAGGAAATGCACCCCGGGAATCACCTCTGTGGCTTTGCCTGACAGGGGCATGAGAAATTTAATTACATGTGTGTCAAAGGCCAGGGTAGCGTATGGCTAGGCTTCTATAGGCCCTATGGCCAATAGCCTATTACCCACCTATGAACCGATATACACCCACATGTACTTGTTGCAATAACTGCTATGTGAGATTGACTGAGTGTGATGGTGAATTTGTTGGTGAATGTGTCAAAGTTCTGTATATGTGTGATAGCTTAGTGGGAAACTGTTTCTGTCATGGTATTTTGTGTCCTAGCTCTGATCCCAGCAAATGATGTGTATGCTATTGCTAGGCAGAAAAAGCTGTATGGCATACGGTCTGATGTAGTCCATTGGTGTCGACTGGGGTGTGCCATTGTAGGCTAAAGCAGTACATGTATGCTTATTGATTGGTACTGCTGGTGAATCCAAATCCCGTATGAACTGTAGCACTACCTGAAGCTGTAGGCCTAAACAGCACAGTATGGTGTATGTCCACATTGCTTGTAACCACTGTTTTGTGTGTTCCCTGTAGTTCTCACAGATTACATACATCAGGCATAAGGTTTTGTAAGTACTGACACACAGTACTGTATGGTACACAGGTAAAGCTCATCTGGGTTGCCATACCTTTCATAGGTTCATAGGTTCATAGGTAGGTACTAGTCTATTGGCCCTAGGGCCTATACAAACCTAGCCAAAAAGGTACCCTGGCTTTCGCCACCCAAGAAAAGTATTTTCCTGTGCCCCTGTCAAGCAGATCCACAGAAGTGATCCTTGGGGTGAATTTCCTATTACCCATCCAATCATCAAGATTTTTCTTGAAGAGTGCTAATGAGGAGCTTTGTTTGACATAGATAGGTAGTGTGTTCCAGAGTATGGGAAGTCTCTGGGTCATGAATCTATCCCTCCAGCATGTTCTGTTTATTGTGGTGACAAGGGTTAGGTCCCTAGAGCGTGTAGCTCAGAGGGATTGGGATTTCTTTAAGTGGAGCATGTCCAACAGCTCTGGGTTTGACATAGCTTTGTATGTTAGGCAGAGATCGCCTCTGAGTAGGCGATATGCGACGGAGTAAAGCTGGAGTTTTTTGAGACGGTCTGCGTAAGGCATCTGTTTGAGGCCAGTAATCCTCTTTGTGAGGTATTTTTGCGGCCTTTCCCGTTGTTGTAGATGTCTTGTGAAGTACATACCAAAAGGGGCGTTGTACTCTATAATGGGTCTAATGAGTGATGAGTAGAGGGGAACAATGACCTCTTTTCTTCTGGATGAGAAACCTTTTGTGATGAGGTGTGCTACATAGAAGGATTTCCTGACCACTGTGGCAATGTGATTATCAAAGGAGAGACTACTGTCCATCTGTGTCCCAAGGACTCTTATCACACTTTTGGTGTTAAGTAGACTACCGCCTATGTGGTAGTTCATGGGTACAGAGTTTTTACAAAAGGGGATGACAATGCACTTTTTGGCATTGAGCATGAGGCCCTTTTGTAGGATGTCCACATTGTTATGAGTTTCAGTTATGGCTCCTAGTTTGAAGTCATCTGCGAATTTAGTTAGCCAAAGACCTTCTGTGTTAGCCTGTACTTCAGAGAAGTAGATACCAAACAGGAGAGGACCCAGGACTGAACCCTGTGGTACTCCACTTGTCACTGGTCTGAAGTCTAATTTGGAGTCTGCTACTTTCACGGTGTGGGTTCTTTCAGTAAGCCAGTTGGCAACCCATCTTGTGACATAGGGATACCTAGTTTAGTGAGTTTATCTATAATTCCAGAGTGGGGGATGGTGTTGAACGCCTTGGTGAGATCTAGATAGGCTGTGTGAACCACCATACCCTCATCTATGGCTTTGGAGACAACTTCAAAGAAGAAGCCTATCAGGTTTAGGAGACATGATCTGCCTTTTACAAACCCAAACTGTGTGGGGTCCAGAGTTTGGAGATCTCCAATGTCTTTGTTTATGAGTTCCATGATGATATGTTCCATGGCCTTGCAGACGAGGCTCGTCAGGCTAATGGGGCAGTAGTTCCCAGGGTCTGTTGTGGCTCCCCCTTTGTGGAGTGGGATAACTGTCATGGTGCACCATTCAATGGGCACAAAGCCTGAGCTGAGGCTATGATTGAACATGGTACTTAGGTGGGGTGCCAGTTCATTCTGTAGTTCATGTAGAAGGCAGCCTGGGATGTTGTCAGGTCCCATGGATGCTGTGTTCTTGGCTTTGGAGAGTGAAGTTTTTATCTGTGCAGCCGTGATTACAGGAACTTTGCATTCTTTCGGTATAAAGATAGGCCTTTTAGGGGGTGAGAGGGGGATAAGGTTTGCACTGAACCTATCTGCCAGGATGTTGGCAATATCAGTTGGTTCTGCATATTTAGTGTCATTGTGCTGTAACTCAGAGCAGATCTGAGTGTTGCCATTGAAATTTTTGACATAGTTATAGAATGCTTTGTGGTTGTCTTTAGAATCAGTGGCAATTTTGTTTTCATAACTAGCTTTGGAGGATTTTATGTGGGATCTCAGCTTCCTACTGAGGCTGACCAGGGAGTTCCTCCAATCGTGGGATTTTGCTCTTTTTTGCAACAGTTTCTTTCTTCTGTTGTAGAGTTTGCTTATGGCAGAAGACCACCAGATTGGCTTCCTTTTTTTGGAGGACAGCATCTTGGTTCTGTTAGGGATAGCATGATTCATGCACTCGTGTAAGTGCTTATAAAGTGCATCTGTGTAGGATTCAGCAGTCGTACCTCTATTGTCCATCTGCATGGGTGTTGTGAAGTTTGCCACTTCTGTCTTAAGAAGCGTCAAGTTGGCTTTGGAGAAATTTTTTACGGTTGTTTTCCTACTGGGGGTGTGAGCGGGATGTGGATGTCTAGGGTGATTAGCTTGTGGTCGGATCTGACCAATGTGGAGCTGACCTCTGGTGTGGAACACCAGTCACCCATGTTGGTGATGTCCAGGTCTAGGATATTGCTGCCCCTGGTGGGGGTGTGGATAAGTTGATCCAAAGCATTGGAATTGATGATTTCCAGAAAACGTTGAGCAAAAGAGTTGGTACATGAGGAGTTTTCACAGTTAAGGGTATGGTAGTTGAAATCACCCATTATTAGAGTGTTGGGTTGTACCTTAATATTTTCCAGTGTATCAAGAAAAGAGGAGTGGGAATCCTGGGGCAAGATGGGGGGTCTGTAGCAAGCTACAATCTGGATTGCGGTTTTGCCCAGAGTTAGTTGAACTTGGATAATCTTGGATGCATTATGCTGAGCAACTAGCTTGGAGGTGTGGATATCCTTAATGAATATGGACATGCCTCCACCTTTAGTGTTTCGGTCCAGGTTTGGTGGCCGAAAGGTGCGGTATGAATTATAGCCTGGTAATGCAGGGGTGCTCTCAGGAGCTTTGAACCAGGTCTCTGTCACTGCACAGATGTCAATGTTTTCCATTTTAAGGATTGCCTCGAGTGAGTGCATTTTGAGGTTTAGACTTTTAGCATTGAGTAGTATTACCCTCAGATTTTGCTTGCTTGTACCTGTTACAGTGGTGAATTTGTCATTTGAACCTTGCCTAAAAAAGGCACTATAGGGGTGGCAAGAGCCTTTGCCATTATCCGGAATCCCAAGGGCGACAGGTGCAAGCCATCTCTGGCAAAGCAGCGTGGTCTGTCGATCATGTCATCCCAGGCAGACAGATACTGGATTCCCTTAGAATGACACCAGAAGCTTAGCCAATTGTTAAAGTCAATCATTTTGTCCTTGTACTGTGGTGTCATTCTGGGTGATGGCAGGATGCTACTCAGGGCTAGGGTTATACCGGCCTGGGCTACAAGATCAGAGAGCTCCTCCATGTCTCTTTTCATGTAGTCCAGGGAGGTACGTCTCAGGTCATTCACACCAACATGGACAATGACAGAGTCATATTTGTACTTGTTGTGGAGTGACCTGAGTGCATGCATTTGTGTCTTGCATGTATGTCTGATGTCTGTGTGTGTATGCATGTAACATGCTCTCGGTCATATGTGTGTCACAGGATATAAGTGCGTCTCTAGCAACATGTATAGTGTAGTACAGCAGTATGCCACCTATATTAACAAACGTGCACATATGTTAGGCAGGGGTTTGCCATCAACAACTAGTGTGGTATACTGGTAATACTGTAACTGAAACATACTGGTTTCTCTTTGTTGCTGTGCAGAACATGGTTTGATATATAGAACATGCCAGGCACTGTCAGGCAGTTGTGGGTTGAGCACTGATATGTGGTATTGAAAATGTGTATCCTCTGACAGCCAATAGATTGCTATATACGTCAGTTCAGTGATATATGTACTTTAGAATGTTAAATGTGCCACATGACTTGCTCACATATATTGTTTCATTGTCTTCCAGGGTCATGGCTTACCTTCGCAACCCTACCTACAGCCAGCCAGAGGATGAAGTGTTAACAACCAGCCTGGTTCAGCACTACACCCTGCTGTTCTCAAGAACCAGCCAGGACCAGCATGAGCGGACTGCACTGTGGCAAGATGTTGTCCTTAGGGTAAATGACATAGGCATGCATAACCAGACCTATGAGCAGGTACGCCATCACTGCAGTGATTTACTTAGACATGTCCGGCAGCATGTGTCTGATGTCCGTAGACAACAGCTTGCCACTGGTGGTGGGGTTGCCATCCATCCCCCCTCACCAGAGTGGAGGAGCTGCTCCTGAGCCTGGTGGCTCCTGGCCAACAACAACAACAGCAAACATGTATCATCATGGAGGCCAGAGCCACCCAGCGAGTTGACACAGAGCAGGTAACATGGCATATCTGTAGACTACTGTTACCTCTATTGGTAGATCATGCATGATGTGTACTGTGTAGTTAGAAGATGTGGAGCCTGGTGTCGTGCAATACTGATAATTTGTAACATAATCTGTAGGCCTGTGACTGTCAATCGTTGTACTACTGTAAGATTGCAAACCCACAGTAGCAATGCCACAGTTGTTGCCACTGACAAACTGTTTCATATCCTTGTAGGTCCCTCTGGTGTGACAGCAAGGCAGCAGACCCATGTTGGTGAGTGTGTTCGACATTTAATATTGCAAATTAAATGTGCATGTCATAGGTGAGGTGTAGGTCATGTACACGTGACACACCTACGCATAATGCATGCTGTGCATGTTTGCTGTGAGACTATGCACATCTCAGTAATGTGAGTAGCTGCCTGAAACACATGCAATACACAGAGCATCCCACACAATTGTGGCACCACCGTAGTTGACATTGGATAGGCAGAGTCGATACACATGCACACAACATGCACAACTATGTCATACGAAGTACATGTTAATATGTTACACATGGCGTATTCAGACACCCGCTGTAAGGTCACACTCCAGTATCCCAACTGTCATCCACACAGCACACATAATATACCTGAGGGGTAGAGGTCTATCATGGGGCTGTGCAACACTCTTCAACACATAACACATTTATGTTAGGCAATGCTCCCTATTTGGCACCTTACAAAACCATGTAACAACTGGCTGTGAAATGGTGAATGTAGCCATGGTACTGCAGGTCAGGTACAGCATGCTAGGTGCTGGTCTGGCACACATTAGTAGCCTTGAGTGACCACATGATGCTGCATGATGATGGCTCATGGTACTACACCCCACCCAGTTACAGTAATCACAGTACTACACATAGCATTCATTGCTATGCACCTCAATGTTGTGTGTGTGCAAACATATGCACCTATACACAATATCCATAGCAATCACCATTTGTACAAAGTGACACATATATGTCTTGTAATGCTTTTGAGTGTATAGATCACATGACACACATTGGGTATGTGTGATGTTTAATGTTGCAGTTGTGTTGTAGCATGCCATGTCATGGCTGGCACTGGCATGTCCACAATATGTCCTACACTCACCATAACCACTGTACAATGGCTATGTTCAGCAATAGTACTTCATCAGCTATACATGCACCACTCGTCTTGTGTGTATACATAGCATGCATGTGCTAAACCTGTGTCCACAATTATCTGCTAAAGACACAGATGCTCTAATCAGAAATGGATATCTATGTGACACACAGATACACATCCAGCCATGGTATGTATACCTGTGAGTGATGGTGCACAGGACATTGCAGAGCTTTTAAGACTTGCACAGAAATGTTGTGTCCATGTGCACATTGCATTCCAGGGTGAGGCCAATCACTGAACAACAACACACATGCATCAAAGCCATGTATACTATTACTAGCAAGGGCTGTCTACACTTGCACTGTATGCTGTTGAGCAACACACGTCCTGCATGCTGACACGTGTAATATGACTGTTTGGCTTGTGATACTGTACCCCACCATCAACCGCTATTGATTATGTTCTGGATTGCTGGTAGTGTGTGTGTGTGTGTGTGTGTGTGTGTGTGTGTGTGTGTGTGTGTGTGTGTGTGTGTTTGCTTTAGTGAGGAGTGTATTTGTGTGCATGTGTGCATGTGTGCATGTGTGCATGTGTGCATGTGTTCATGTGTTCATGTGTGCATGTGTTCATGTGTTCATGTATTCATGTGTTCATGTGTGCATGTGTTCATGTGTTCATGTGTGCATGTGTGCATGTGTGCATGTGCTCATGTGTTCATGTGTGCATGTGTACCTGTGTTCCAACATCATGTACAGGTCGTAAAGTGTGTTTCCTGTCTTCCTCTCACAGGTGCTGAGATTGGGCTGGTTCACTGCAGCAGGGAACCTGATGTCACTGAGCCAAATAGTGATAATGAGGATAGGTGTGTTGAGGCACAAGCATGTTTGCCAGGGTCTGTCATTGGGCCACCAATCGACAGTACACAAGTGTCCATCCCATCCATGCACACAGTCATACTGCCAATACATCCATCACCAATGCCTTTAGCTGAGGGGCAGTGTACAGTCAGCATTGGCCAGGACAATGTGGTTTCTATGGCACATGCATCCCGACACAGCAGCCATATCCAGATGTCTGGAAGGGTACCACATAGGCAGATGTCCAGGGGTTCTCGTCGGAGCACTGCTGCTCATCATACCCCTGGCAGATGTGCCACAGGTCTTACAACCTCACGCATGTTCCAGGGTGTCACGGAGGCACAGGCACGTATGGAACGGTACAACAGACAGGGACTAAGGGCACAGAGGGCACATAACACTGCTGTAATTGACAGTATCCTTGACCTAGCAGGTGTCATCTGTAATTACACTGAGGTCACTGATAGACGTTGGTGTGAGACATTAGATGTCCTCTGCAATGTCATGTCCATGTGTCAGGACAGTGTGGGATGGTTGAGACATTGATGTGGATGTATGCCAGCAACATCAGTAGCTGGCAGTTGCCGCAGATGTCCCTCAAGTCACAGCTGCTCCCGTAGTGCCAGTAGCAGTCCCAGCAATGTTGTGGGTAGGCTGTCCATAGACTGTCCTAGAAGACCACATGTACATCTGTCCACCTCTGAGGATAGTACCCAGTCTGGCTTAGTACCAGATACTGTCAGTAGCACACCTGCCAGGCACAGGTACCATATCCATGGCCAAAGACGGTGATCTGTAAAGCCTGGCAGGTACAGTCTGTGGCTGTCCCACAAATCCATGTATATGGCAGCCACATGGTGGAACTGTGTGGATGCAGACACACACACACACACACACACACACACACACACACACACACACACACACACACACACACACAGAAACCAGACACCTAGGGCTAACACATACCCACACACATTACATCAACATTGGCCCATAGCAGTACTCCTGGCCCTCACACACACACACACACACACACACACACACACACACACACACACACACACACACACACACACACACACACACACACACATACATGTCGATTGTATGGCTCAATGTAGGGCTCCGGCAAACCAACAACACACTCTGTGCATATGATGAAACCTGTGCCACCTCCTGTCATCTGTAACATTGATGCAGGAACAGGCTACCATGGTGCTGATGCACAGGGTGACTTTATAGCAGTATAGCAATGTTAGCATGTTGTCAGCAGTAAAGTGTAATGATATCCTTGAAGGTGTAGCTGAGCAGGCATGACACATTAAAGCTATGTTTGTCAATGTAATATTGTTTACACCAGTGTTAGTTCCAATAGTATATTGTCCGCCCACGTGCCACTTGGCCAATGTGTGTAGTATTGGCAGCATGTGTTAGAGAGTGGACAGTACGTGTGGGATGTGTGTAGCACAGATTTGCATGTGTACATTTGTGAACATGGTGGAGGTGCACTGTCTGCATGTACTTGCATAGCGGACACATGGGCAGGATGACATGCCCTGTATTACACAGTAACACTCCATAGTTCCAATTGGTGGCCAGTATGCATTGTACTACACACATTGTGGAACTTGAGTACACATGTGTGTATGACATGGTTTGACACTGTGCTCTGGGTGATACTGTTACTATCTGTCAATGTTTTGCATTCCGGTAGTATACATGACCTCAACAGCCTGACCATACACAATTGTTAGATGATGTCTTGACAACTGACACACAGATGTAGGACACGCAGTAACATTTGGATCCTTAAGGTACTATACTATGCCAGTAACCAGTGGTATTCATCTGCACCCATTCCTGAGACCACTCCTGTTTGGCATATAGCTCTCTTAGGTACAAGCAATCACAGTAGGGATATGTCTGTCCATGTCTGGAAATGCATACTGTGGCCTATAATGCATTCTCCAGATGACACACACATCCTCCACAACGGTATCATACAGAGAGATACCTGTTGTCAAACCCATGCTGTAAAGCTATAAGCCAACTAAAGCATAGTCATCCACCTTTACAAAACATAGTATCCCCACAGTACCACAAAAGTAGTAGCCACCAACATGTTGAACAGGTACCAATGTGTACATGCAGCCAAGTGTTACGTCATCTCTCCTTTGGTAATCACAGTTCCAAAAGTATTTTGAAATCCCTTGGTGGATCACATAAGCAATAAGGGGTCTGCATGCATATCCACAAAGGTTGTTCTACACCTATAATGAATAGCCATCATTGACAGACTATGCTGCATTTGAACAGGTCTGAAATATACCTCAGCCATAAACCCTCACTCACTCTATGCAATAGAAACCGTAATGAGTGTGTGTGACACGGATGACCTAGACCAGGGATCCCTGCAGTGGCTGGGCTTGTCACAAGCATACAGATGTGACCTAAGGTCTGGAAAGCGGCAGCACACTCTGGCAAAGATGGCAGATGTGTTCATGGAGAAAGCAGGGTTCCCACATATGAAATAATTGAGGTCACATGTACGTATATGTAGTTGCCACACAGCTACCTGACATGTGCAATGCACATACTGTTGTCATACAGTAGTAAAAGCAAAACACACAACACATTGACCAACAGTATCACACACATAGAGCACACACACACACTCCCCAAGTGCAGGATTCAAACCCCTACCTAACTACTTTATGATACTAGAGGTATACGCATTAACATGATGTGCTATACACATTACTGGGAGTGCTTTTTTCCACAGGTATATTTGTAGGATAGTGGCATCATCAGACTTGACAAAGATATGTATACCACTTTTAAGTGTTTTACTACTCTCCAAAAAGGTTGCTCCTCTCCAAGGAGATCTCACACACACTTGTCAAGTGCAGGATTCAAACCCCTACCTAACTACTTTATGATACTAGAGGAGTACACATTTACACAATGCGCTATACACACTACTGTGAGTTTTCCTTTCCACAGGTATATTTGTAGGATGGTGACATCATCAGACTAGACAAAGTGGGCTACTTTAGGTGACATTAGGTGGGCTACATAGAAAAAATTTCTAAACACTTTGGCAATGTGATCATCAAAGGAGAGTTTTCTATCTCCCTGCGTCCCCAAGGCCATAATTACTTTTTCTGTACATACTGGATTACCACCTGTGTGGTGATTTGTGCGCACTTTGTTTTATCCAAAGGGGATGACTATGCATTTTTGGCATTCTGCTTGAGGGCATTGTTTTGACACCAGGTATCTGCCTCTGTAAGACCCTTCTGGAGGATGTCTGTGTCAGCCGTAGAGTCGATTATGGACCACAGTTAGCAGTCATCTGCAAACCTGTTCAGCCATACTCCACCCATGCTTGCCTGTACCTCTGAGCAGTATCTACTGAACAGGTGGTGTCCCAGGACCAAGACCTGTGGGATGCCATTTGTGACTGGTTTATAGTCGGACATGGCACCTGCAACTCTGAACATGTGTGTTTGATCTGTGAGCCAGTTGCCCACCCATCCTGTGACATAGCTGTTAATGTTCAAGCTGGTATGCTTGTCCATGATGACAGAGTGGGGAATGGTGTTGAAAGTCCTTAGTGAGATCCAGGTGGGCTGTGTGGACTACTTTCACCTCCATCTATGTCTTTGGTAACTGTTTCAAATGAGTCAACTAGGTTTAGGAGGCAGGATCTGCCTTTAGCAAAGCCAAGTTGGGTAGAGTCCAGTGTCTGCAGGTCCCCAATGTCTCTGTTTATGGGTTCCATGATAATTTGCTCCATAGCTTTGCAGACCAGGCTGAGTAGACCTATAGGGCAATGGTTTCCAGGTTCTGTTGTGGCACCCCCTTTGTGGATGTGGATGACTGTTGGTGTATGCCATTCTTTGGGTACATAGCCTGTGGTAAGGTTGAGTCTGGACAGTGAATGTAGGTGAGGGTGTAGTTCCTTTTGGGGCTGGTGTAAGACGCAGCCTGGAACACCATCCTGTCCCATTGATGCTGTGTTCTTAGCTTTGGAGAGGGCTGTCTTTACCTGCATGTCCATGAAGTCTGGGGCTCTACATTCTTCTGGGATAGACACAGGGCCTTTTGGGGGTGATGGCGGTGGAGTTTGCACTGAACCTGTCCCCCAGGATGTGGCCAATGTAAGTTGGTTCAGTGTATTTCTTGCCATTTGTCAGTAGCTGACAGCATATTTGGAAGTTGCCACCTAAATGTTTGGTATAGCTAACAAAGGATGTGTGGTTGTTATTCTTACATTCCTTGGCAATTTGTCTTTAGAAACTGGCCTTGGATTCTTGTATGAGTGATCATTGTTTCTTCCTAATAATGATCAGTGATGCCTTTCCTTTTGTGAAGTTTGCTCTATCATGTGTTCGTTTCCTCCTTCTGTTGTATAGCTTATTTATGGGCGATGACCACCAGATTGGTTTCTTGTTTTTGTAGGAGTGCATCTTGGTTTTATTTGGCATGTCTCGATCCCTGCATCCCTGTAGATGCTCATAGAATGCACTTGTAAATGATTCGGCAGATTGTATAGCATTATCCTATAGCAAGGGGGCTTTGGAACTTTCCACTTTGGTCTTGGGAAGTGTGCAGTTTGCTTTTGAAAATGTCTTCACAGTGGTTTCCTTGACTGGGGTGTGGGGGGATGTGGATGTCCAGTGTGATCACTTTATGATCTGATATTACCAGCGAGGGGTTTATCTCTGACGTGGAACACTGGTACCCCATGTTGGGGATGATCAGGTCCAGTATGTTGTCACCTCTAGTGGGCGTGGTGACCAGCTGTTCCAGGGCATTTGGGTTTTCAACTCTAGGAAACACTGGGCAAAGGACGTTCTACACAAGTAATTCTCCCACTCAATGTTTGGGTAGTTGTATTCTCCTCATATGATGGTGTTTGATAGGACCATTATATTTTCCACTGTTCTCAGGAATACTGAGTGAGGTTCCTGAGACAAGGAAGGTGATCTGTAGCAGGCTACAATCTGATAAGCAGCTTTGCCCAATGTTAGTTTCACTTGCATGGTCTCCAAGGCCTCATGCTGTGCCACTAACCTGATGGTGTGGGTATCCATAAGGTAAATGGATACACCCCTACCTTTTGTATTTCACTAGTGGTTTTGGGTCCGAAGATCAGAAGATTTGTGAGTGTTTTACGTGGAGCATGTCCAACAGCTCTGTGTTTGACATAGCTTTGTATGTTAGGCAGAGATCACATTTGAGTAAGCGATATGCGAGAGAGTACATCTGGAGCATTTTGAGATGGTCTGTGTATGGCATATATTTCAGGCCGCTAATGCTCTTTGTGAGGTATTGCTGCAGGCTTTCCAGTTGTTGTACATGTCTTGTGAGGTACATAGCAAAAGGGGCGTTGTACTCCATTATGGATCTAGTGAGTGATGAGTAGAGGGGAACAATGTCCTCTTCTAGTCTGTATGAGACACCTTTTGTAATGAGGTGTGCCACATAGAAGGATTTCCTGACTACTGTGGGGATGTGATTATCACAGGTGTGTCCACTGTCCAGCTGTGACCCAAGGTCTTTTATCACACTTTCATTGTTAAGTATACTACCACCTATATTATAGTTGAGTGCTACAGAGTTTTTACCAAAGGGGATGACAATGCACTTATTGGTATTGAGCTTGAGGCCATGGCTTTGACACCAACCATCTGTCTCAGTGAGGCCCTTTTGTAGGGTGTCCACATCTTTAGTATTTACAATTATGACTCCTAGTTTGCAGTCATCTGGAAACTTCATTAGCCACAGACCTTCCATGTTAAAGTTTACTTCAGGGAAGTAGATACAAAACAGGACAGGACCCAGGACTGGACCCTGTGGTACTGCACTCATCACTGGTCCAAAGTCATACTTGGAGTCTGCTACTTTCACAGTGTGTGTTCTGTCAGTAAGCCTGTTGGCAACCCACCTTGTGACATAGCAATTTATACCTAGTTTAGTGGGTTTATCTATAATTCCAGAATGTGGGATGACGTTGAAAGCCATGGCAGGATCTACATAGGCTGTGCAAAACACCTTACCCTTGTCTATGGTTCTGGTGACTGCTTCAATGTCATCTATCAGGTGTAGGAGACATGATCTGCATTTTACAGACCCAACATGGTTGTGGTCCAGAGTTTGGGGATTACCAATGTCTTTTTTTATAAGTTGTATGATGATACATTCCATGGCCTTGCAGAGCAGGCTCATCAGGCTAATGGGGTGCTAGTTCCTAGGGTCCATGGTGTCTCCACCTTTGTGTAGTGGGATAACCGTCACTGTACACCATTCAGCAGGCACAGAGCCTGAGGTGAGGCTATGACTGAAAATGGTACGTCGGTGTGGTGCCTGTTCGTTCTGTAGTTTGTGTAGAATACAGCCTGGAAAGTTATCTGGTCCCATGGATGCTGTGATACTGGCTTTGGAAAGTGTTTTTTACCTGTGCAGCCGTGATGACAGCAACTTTGCAGTCTCCCATTATAGAGATGTGCTCTTTCATGTGTGAGAGGGGGGTAAGGTTAACACTGATCCCATCTGCCAGGATGTTGGCAATATCAGTTGGGTCTGTATATTTAGTGCCATTGAACTGTAACTCAGAGCAGATCGGAGTGTTGCCATGACATGGACCTGTCTGTTGGTCAGAGATCTCCTGAGTAGACAGTAAGCAACGGAGTACAGATTGAGTTAAATTCAGTCTTGTTGCATTGGGCAACTGTTGAGGCCAGTAATCCTCCTGTTGAGGTACTTCATTGGTCTTTCCAGCTGCTGAACGTGCCTAGTCAGATTCATCCTGCACGGTCGTTTAAACTGGAGATCTGCTTTTTCAGATTCTACTGATACCAGTGATGCCTGTGCCTGTCCCCGATCCTTACAATTAGTTAAACAGCCACAACGGTTGCTTTATTTTTTTACCGCTTGCTGTAACCTCTACACTACTGTTGTGTTTTAATACTGTTTAAAGTCGCTCTATAGGCGCATGCCTTGAATCCGGACTACTGTCCACAATTGCATAAGGGTGATGACTATAATGGAGCGTATCTGTTACTTTTTGTAACTTTCTCTCCACTGGTTAATATTGTATTTTGGGCGATCAACGGTACACTAGTTAGACAGCCCAGTGGTAGCGTTCTTCGTACCGCTCACTGTTAGCGTGTCTTTGAGTGAATAGGCGCATGCCTTGAATCCGGACTACTGTCCACAATTGCATAAGGGTGATAACTATAATGGAGCGTATCTGTTACTTTTTGTAACTTTCTCTCCACTGGTTAATATTGTATTTTGGGCGATCAACGATATACTAGTTAGACAGCCCAGTGGTAGCGTTCTTCGTACCGCTCACTGTTAGCGTGTCTTTGAGTGAATCGTAAAGTGCCTTCAGCGCCTTTTTACAACGTTCACCTAGCAGCAGTTTTCGCTCGGCAGGCTCTTATTCATCTTTTTCTTAAGTTATTGCTAGCTAGCGACCTAGACCTACCCCTGTAACCTAGGCGTCCTGACTCTGAGGGGTACAGTAGCATTATGATACATTACCTGACTATCATATTCTGTGCCTAACTCAACTGTTTCACTCCTTGTAACCGTATATATCTTTATATATCCCTCATAATCTTCTCTATAACTGATTTTCTCCCCTTGCTGCGACCTTTTGGCAGTGTCCCTCCCTAGGCAGCCTCCACGTGGTCTCCCATAATATATTACTGGCATTCATGATGGGCTATAGCATAGTAAATGTCTCTGAGTGCTAAAGTATTTTACCTATGGAAATGTATTGCTCATTGCTGACTTTAGAACTGCCTAATATCTGTGCTGCATGTTGTTCAAGTATATTTGACCTACTATGAAGTAGAATTTATTTTTAACACATATTCCCCTTTGGGATACTGTAATACTTGACCTAGATCCATGACTTTTTAATGCTGTCTTTACCCATATGTTCTGTGGAAACTGGTTTGACTGCTTGATGCCTATGCTTACTATATTGATTGTATCCAGTCATTAGGATAGATGCTGCTTGCCTATACATTTATTCTAGCTAGACTGCCTGATACCTATGCTTAGTATATTGATTGTATCCAGTCATTAGGATAAATGCTGTTTGCCTAAACTTTTATTCTAGCTAGTAACTACTGTTAGATTTGTTCCATGGGGACCCCACTGTATGTCTTTAGCAGTCTAGCTACTCTGCTTCATACAGCGTGCCCTAGAGTATATCTCTGTACTGTTCTTTTGTTTTGCTAGGATTTAAAGCAACTGTGCTAGTTTTGTTGTACGCACATGACTGATTAACAATTTATTTTTCCTTTGCTTGTTTTTTCTTTCTCTCTCTACCTTTAACTATTAACAGATTATACACCTGGGTTCCTGCCCTTCCCTAACCTAAGAGGCCCTGTGGACATCTTTTAAACACCAGAAATCCTGAATAGGATTAGACATCCTCTTAACAGACTGTCCTCCCAGATTTTTTTGTGGAAAGTATGTCCTATCATTGTACTGCTTAGCGTTACTCACCAGGACATTTTTTTACTCCCCTGCCAGGTAAACCAGCAGCCCCCCCCCCCTCTAGATTGGCCTTTTGTTGGTCCCCTCTCCTTCACTCCCGTTTTGCCTCTGGTCCATATAATCCTCTCTCTACCCGTCTCTTGTTCTTTTATCTTGGTTAACCCCTGCTTGCTCTGTCTGATATTCTTTCCTAACCTGGCCACTAGGTGGCGCCTTCTTACCACAAATCATACTACTACATTTTCTGAGTATCCCACTGCAAATCCTACTGTCCTTTCTTGTTCCTTAGTCTACCTTTGCCACTTACTATTTCTCTCAGGAGCAACTCCTCTATCTTACCCAGCACTATTTCATTTACCCCCCACTTACCATACAATCTCCTCAAACTCTCTACTGTTGAGCTCACCCTTACCTTTACACCTGTTTCTCTCTTCTTGCCTGATTGTTTTCTGCAACTTTTTGTTCTGTTCTTCCCCGCTCCGTTCGCTACGCTCACTCCGCTCCCCACCCTACCCCCAATTCCCACCCACCCCCAGGGGTCCTACCTTTAAACTTACTTAGACACACCCCTAATTAGCTAATTACCTAACTCTACTTCCTGCACATCTACCACTTAACTCCTTACTCCTAAAACCACACCCTCTCTCTTCTATCAAATCTATACTACCTCACCCTATTATTTTACACCGTGTAGTCCTACACTTAATAACCTTTCACTCTATAAAAACATGCCTTTAACCCTTAACTCAATCATTCCTCTTCTTCTACTTAACATCCTGCTTTACTACTACACTCTTACATCCTATGAACATCTTAGGCTTAGCCAAACTCCTGTATTAGCCAAACATACTACAACTACACTTCCTCTACCTGACCAAACCCATATTAATATACTTTCAACCTGTCCCTACCTTCCCCCTCTCTACCATAAAGTACACCATTACAGATTCACAACCTCCAAACGGTTCTATATAATACCCATCAAATGCACAAATATCTTTCAAACCACACAAACACTTTTATTGATACATGGGGACATCCACCCCAACCCGGGTCCCAATACTCTCCTCAATCCCACCCCTTCAAACCATACAGCTAACTATACTAGCACACCCTTCTCCACTGACTCCCTCTCTATTGCTCACTTAAATATTCGTAGCATTAATAACAAATTAACACAACTCCATGCCTTAATTGATTTCTATGCCTTTGATATCCTCTGTCTCACAGAAACCTGGCTTAAACCCAGTACCAAAGACAACGAATTTACTCCCCCAGGCTATAGCACCTTAAGGCAAGATTGTCTTAATAAAAAGGGCGGAGGAGTGGCCGTCCTATACAAATCACAACTTCAGGTAGCCTTAATTGACTCCTTGCCCCCCTCCCCAGCAAATGCTGAAATACTTTGCACCAAACTCCAAGTTAATAAATCCAAGGCTATAAACATAATATGTTCCTACATCCCCCCAGGCAAGAACATCAATACCCTGGAAAATATCCTTAGCTGGGCCTCCTGTAGCTTTCCCCAAGAAACCATAATCTTAGGTGATTTCAACATTGACTGGAACTCCTGCAAATCCCCCACACCCTCCATTCACCTTAATCTCTTTAACTATCATCAAACCATCAACTCCCCTACTAGAATAAATAAATCCACCCACAAACAAACCATTCTAGACTGGATACTGACCAACAACAATCCCCTCTCCTATAAAACAGGAATACTCCTTGACAATATCAGTGACCACCTCCTTACCTTTATCACTAAACAAAAATTCAACAATCCCAAACCAACTACTTATCGTACCAAACATAACAAAACAGAATTCAACCTAGCATCCTTTCAAAATGAACTCAAGGACTACAACTGGTCTACTCTAAAATACCTCCCAATAGATGAGGCTGTAACCCATTTCAACAATACCTTCCTACAAATTCTAAACCAACATGACCCATCCCGCTTAGTCAGAGTCAAATCCAAAGCAGCCCCATGGCTCTCTAAAACAACTAAACAAACTATGCGAGCTAGAAATAAACTATGGTCTAAATGGAGGTCCACAAAAAACCCAATTGACCATCAAAACTTCAAACAGCTGAGAAATAAAACAAAGAAGCTTACCATTCTGGACAAGAAAAACTACCACCTTCAATACCAACAAAACCAACACCAAAACCCAAAACAATTTTGGTCAGGAATAAACAAACTACTCCATCCAGGTAACACCAAAACGCCTACCCCAGCTAGCCTAGCACAAACCCAACCTAACATAATAGCCAACACTTTCAACAACTTTTTCTCTCAAACAGTCACCTCACTTGCAAGTACCATGACTCCCCCCCAACCCTCCAAACTACCCCCACTCAAAACAGCACACACATGCTAAAGTTTAATACTGTCTCAACAACCTATATACATAAGCTACTATCTAAACTCAAACCCTGCACCCCTTCTGCAGACAAGCTTCCAGCTGAATATCTGCAACTAGCTGCATCCGAGATAGCCTACCCAGTCTCCATCTTAATAAACAGAACCATAACTGAATCCAAAATCCCATCCTGTTGGAAAATCTCCCATATTATTCCCCTCCATAAAGGAGGAAACTCCAACGAACTCTCCAATTTTTGGCCTATTGCCCTTCTATCTCCTCTATCCAAAATAATGGAACGCTGCATTCACCATCAACTTCTACATTATCTCTTAAATAACAACTTGCTTGTAGACTCACAACATGGTTTTAGACCCTACCACAGTACTTCAACTGCCCTTCTCTCCTTCACTGACTCTATCAATAAAAACCGTAACAACAACCTGTTCTCCTCTGCACTATTCTTAGACCTCTCAAAAGCGTTCGATATGGTCAACCATAAACTTCTCATCGATACCCTACAATCCCTCTCACTTGATTCACAAGCATTACAGTGGTTCGACTCATACCTGACTAATAGAAAACAAGCAGTCCTCTGGGACAGCCATCTATCCTCTCAACTCCCAGTTACTATTGGCGTCCCACAAGGATCCATCCTAGGTCCCCTACTTTTCTCTATTTTCATAAATAACCTGCCCACTTCCCTCCCGACATCCACTTGTATACAGTATGCAGATGATTCCACTCTCATCTGCTCTGCTTCTTCCCCAGCACAACTCCACTCTGCTACCCAGGTGGTCTTCACTGCAGCAGAAAAATGGTTCCAACACATCTGTCTCCTCCTAAATCCCCAAAAAAACAAACTTCTACTTTTCACCCCTACCTCTAAATCCACCCCTATCACTTTTTCCATTGTATCGTGCAATGGCACTGTCATCCAACCTGACTTTTCCACTAAGCTGCTAGGCGTAACCATAGACAATCACCTAAATTTCGACTATCACATTGACTTAACTATCAAGTCAGTCAATAAAAAGATGGGTGCCCTTTACAGACTTAAGCCCTTCCTTACTGCTACTTCCCGAGTGGCTCTCGCCCAAACTCACCTCATTTCTACATTATTGTATGCCTCTCCTTCCTTTATCAATATATCTAAAGCTAATCTTCAAAAACTGAATACCGCCTACCACAGTATAGCCAGATTTGCCACTGGCTCTCTATTCCAAACTCATCACTGTCTTAACTTAAAGAAACTAAACTGGCTTGAACTTCCAAACCTAATACTACTACAGCAACTAATCATCACTTTTAAAATTCTACATTACCCCTCCAACACACCCATACTAAATAAACTCATCACTCCTTATAAAAATCTCACTACACTTAGATCAGCTAACAAGCTACTAGTTACTACTTTGAAATCTCATAATAAATCAGGTGATTCCTTATTTGCAAACACTGTCGGTTCTTACTGGAATAAACTCCCCACAGAACTGAACTCCCTAGGCTCATGTCATCTTTTCAAAAAACAGATGAAAACTCACCTAATAACTCACTGGCTATGCCCCTGCTCCAATCCTGACTGACCTCAGCAAATTTATTACTCTCTCCAGTCTGCTCCTGTGTACTTTTGCTCATCTGTTCTAACTTAAACTGACTCCCACAGTCCCTTTTTTATACCTCCACTCTTCTGTTCTTAGTTCTGTTTGACTCCCCCTCTGACCACTCTGTTTTTCTGTCTCTTGCTTCTTTTAGCTGACCTCCTATAATCCTGCTACCTTTTACATTTCTCACTATCTCTGTTTTTCCCCCTCTCCTTTTCCTACTGCCTGTTCCTTAGCCTCACTAAGTCCAGAATTCCTGTACCTAACAGTAACTGTACTTTATTATTCCTTTCTCTTTACGTCATTTCTGCCTTTTCCCTATCTCTAACCTTTTAAAATCTGTTACACTACTAACCTGCATGTTTAACACTATATATTAACCACTTTTATGCTTTCAGCCAATACCTATTTGTTGTCATGACTAGCTACTAGGGATATTTTTTTTAACTTTAAATTGTTTTTTGATACTGAAGCTTTTCTCCTCAGCCCCTGACTTAATTTTGATTGTCATCTAGTCAGATTTGTACATGAAAAATGTATTTGCATTTGTATTTTGCCGTATTATACTACATTAGTTTTACTTTTATTTGTATAGTTAGTATTATTAGTGACTTCATAAACTGTAGTGTATTAGTCTGATAGTGGAGCTTTTCTCCTCGGGCCTCTGCTGAAAATGGACATGTATCCAGCCAGACTAGCCCGGTTAACAAATGTAAAATAAAATAAATAAAATAATAAATAAATCGCAGGCGTGTTGTGGTACTCTCTGACGGCTCTGATGACTGATGGGTAGAGGGAACCTCCTTTGACCTACATCAAAGACCTTGGCAGTTTGTGGGAACACATAGCATGATTTTCTGACCACTTTGTGAATGTGTTTCTAGAAGTACAGATGACTATCCACATTTGTCCATAGATCCCTTATTATCACCTCCATATTTAGGGTGTTGGCACCTATGTGGTATTTGTATGACTGTAGCTCGAGGACATACTTTTGACACCACATCTGTCTGACTGAGACCCTTTTTAAGGATGTCTCTGTTGTCCCAAACATCGATTATGACAACTTTTTGCCAGTCATCCGCAAACTTTGCTAAATATAGCCCTCATGTGTTTGACTGTATTTCTGAAAAGTATACACCCGACAGGAGGGGTCCCAGGACTGAGCCATGGGGGACAGCTGTTGTTACCAGCTTATACAGGAGACCACGATTCTTACCTTGTGTGATATATCTGTGCCCCAGTTGGCAATCCATCAGATGACTGACGTATTTATCCACAGGTTGTTGATTTTGTGGATACGACATGTGCCTTGGATGTTGGAAAAGGGCTTTTCAAGGTCTATGTGGGACATGTGTAGCTCATTTCATTGATGTATGTCCTGGGTGACTGTCTTGTAAACAGTCTAGCAGGTTTGGGAACCATGATCTGCCCATGACTAAACCGAAATCGGTAGGGTTGGGCGTTTGTAGGCTCCCAATAGCTCTGTTTATGAGTTCCATCATGATGGACTCCATGGCCTTGTAGATCAGGCTTAGTAGGCTTATAAGACAATAGTTCCCATGTTCTGTTGTGCACCAACACTTGTGGAGTGTGTCAAATGTTGCTGTAACACATTCAACGGTTTCATATCCTGTACAGAGGGTGAGTCTCAACAGACTGCTCAGGTGCAGGGTCTGTTTGTTCTGGAGTTCACTTATGACACAGCTAGGGAAACAATGTAATCCCATAGATGCTGTGTTTTCAGGTTTGGAAGGACCTGTTTAACCATTCTATATGTGATATCTGTGCTGTTACAATCTCCAGGTATGACGATAGGGCCTTTTGTCAGTGAGAGGGTGGTATGTATGTATGGGCCTGTCTGACAGGATGTTGGCAATGTAAGTCATTTACAGTTTGCATTGACTCAGGACATATATGAGTGTACATTGCTATTTATGACATAGTGGAAGGAAGCATCATGGTTCTCTATGGACTCCTTCACAGATTTGTTTGCCAAAACATGGAATGGATAATATTTGGAGTGCACATTGTTTGTTGATGATACTGATTCTAGGTGTATTGATCTTCTTTGCTTTTTCACTTTCTGTGAACAACTTAAGTACTTGTGGTACATAGTTTGATTATGACAGGGTTCCAATATATTATATGTGTCTGTTTTCATATAGCTGTGTGGAAAAGGCAGGATTTGTGAATAGTGACAGGTTCCTGGGGTGAAACATGCAACTGCCAGATATGTGTGGCCCACTGCTGTACTCAGACATGGCCTAAGTGTGTGAGCATGCCAAGTATGATCTGTCTGCATAGGCCTGTGGGGGAGGTTACTCATATGCCTCTTTAGGGTCATGATACAGCATTTCTTTGTGTTTGCATTAGTGTACAATTGTCCTGCTTTGTCTCTGCCAGTGTAATGCTGTCATGGCTTAGTGGTTCAGTACTGTGACTATAGCGCACAGTATCCTGGGTACAAGCCCTGTCACTGCTTTTTATTTTCATGCTGGGCAGACCAGACTGTTTAAGGAACAGTAAAGCAAATATGAGCATGTTTACCTGACTTTGCTCAACTTTGCCCAACTTTGCCCGACCTTGCCCAACATTGCTCAACGTTGCCCGACGTTGCACTAGTTAGCACGGGCAATTTTGTTTATGTATACTAAATAGTGGTAAAAGCTGCTTAGCACTGCTTTATATTGCTTAAAACATGGCAATCATGCATCAGGTAGTGCTGCAGGGCTGCCTATGTTGGATGCACATAGTACACTCCCTATACATGTTTGAAAACAGGTAGTGTCAAGTTAGGCATCCCTTTTATTTTATGTGCGAGTCAGAGAGAGGTATCATTTCCAAGGTTCCTACTGAGCCAGTATATGTGCTATGCGTTGCCTCTTTGCCAAGGCCAAGGCATACTGGGCACACCTCCCTCTGCCTATTGGGGCAGGCACAGGTTGTTCCTCCTTTGAGTCACGCTGTGCCTGTGCAGGCCTTGGCAATGGTGGAGGGCTGTTTGACCCTGCCCCATGATGTTCCTGCTGCAGCTGTTTTCGCAGGATCATATTGTGTAGCATGGCACATACCATGACAATTTGGGTACATGTAGTTGGTGAATACTGCAAGGCTCCACCAGATGTGTCCAGGCACCAGAACCATGACTTGAGCAACCCAAACACATGCTTGATCACATTTTGTGTTTGTGCGTATGCCTCATTATGGTGTTTTTGTTCAGGTGTGTGTGCATTTCTGATGGGTGTCATCAGCCACGGCTCCAGTGCATATCCAGCATCCCCCACTAGGTGACCGTCAGGGATGTCTCCATTGGTAAATGTCTGGTACAGCTGCGTCAGATGCCAGATATGACAATCATGGTAGCTTCCAGGGCAGCCAGCACACACATTCAGTATTATGCCCTGGGCATTGCACACAACCTGGCAGTTGATGGAGTGGAAGCCCTTACGGTTGATGTAGGCCCTACCCCGCTCACCGGCTGGTGCTTTGATGTGTATGTGCGTGCAGTCAATTGCACCCACTACCTCAGGGTATTCCGCTATTTGCTGGAAGAGACGAATATTGCTGGCCAATGCCTCCCGGGAATTGGGGAAATATACATGATCACTGACATGTGCTGATCTGGCATTCAGTAAATGGTGCAGTACCCTGGATGCTGATGCCTGTGAAATCCCCATCATATCACCAGTTGGTCTCTGGAAGGTACCTGTTGCTAGTATTCTTAGGCCAACACATACCTTGGTTTCCACTGGGATGGGTTCCCCTCTGTTGGTACTGTGTGTGAGGCATGGCCTGCACAGCTCAACAATTTGCTGCAGGAGGTCTCTGTCCACTCTATAGCACTCCACTATCTCCAGCTCATGTAGCCCCTGGTACGTTACCCTGAGTCTGTACACTCTTCTCCGTCTCCTCACTGTGGGTTGCTCAGCAGCATTCACAGTGGCACCACCCTCAGCATCTTGCACATGTTGCCTTATAATAGCAATTGCAGCCCCAAACATTTTTTGTCTCAGTTAAGCTTTTTAAGTTTTCACTTCTCTTTGTATATTGCAGTGTTGCAGTGCTTCTGAGTAAAACATGGGGGAATGTTGTTTGCAGAGTTTTAAGTGCTGGGCTGGGCTAGTGTACTGCCTGCGTAATTGGCTGATTCTGATTGATTTCATGTGGCAGCTCTGCTAGTTCTCCTTGGTTAACTTCCTAGTACTTCTTTTCCTTCCTTTTCCCTTTCTGTTTCCACAGGGAGCAGCACCGCACAAACAAGTGCAAACACGCGCACACAAGCGCACACGTGGGCACACAGACTTACACAGGCTTAGACAGGCTTAGGCGGGTGCACATCCACGCACACAGGCTTAGCCAGCCTTACACAGGCTTACACGGAGGCACACACGCACACACAGGCTTACACGGGTTTACAGGTGTGCACACATGCGCATACAGTGTAAGCATCTTTGCAAGAAACTTTGGTGATATCCACGGCGTACACCTTCGGTTTCTGGGTTTCAGTTAAGACAACTGTAGACATGCCTCTTCCAGTCCTGAGTAACTCACAGCAAACACATGCCACTCTGCTTCAATAAGCTTACAGTCTTTCATACATACCTCCTCATGATGTCACCTATCTTCTACTCTACTACTCCCCTAATCCTACACTTACACTCACGGGACATGGTTCACATGGCAGGGAAAATTGGGATTCACTATACTTATCCTCATTTGCATAGGATTGCCTACTAATGCTTGGTTACATCTCTCAAACTGAGCTTCCCCCTTTAGCAACCACTACTCAGTAGCCATGTTGTCTTCAGCCTGCCATTCACCTGCATGGCAGAAGAATATTTTTAATAAAATGCCTAATTTTGCCTTTTTTTTATTTTCTGTTTTTTATAGCGCCGCACGTTTGCGCGGCGTTGCGCTACGCTTAAACATCGGAGATCGGGGAAAAAATATTTTCATTTTTATTATTTTGCAACAGATATAAATGCCAATGGCCTTATATTTGGCCATTGGCATGCTTCCTCAACTGGATGCATCCTTTATTTGGAGCTGTCATAGCTCCGTTTTGCTATTTGCAGGATGGTACTCCGTTACCAATGGAGTACATTTCTGCAAGTAACTCTACTCTTCCACAGACAGGTTAGTGTTTCCTGGATAGCAAAATTACCTCATTTGCATAGCTTTCAGCAGCAAATTAGGTAATTTGCATACCATGACACTGTGCGTGCAAGAGTAGTTTTAGGAGCTCTCATGCGCACCCCTGCCGGCTGTTGATGGATCGCTCAGCAGACATATTGGCTGTCTGCCGGCTTACTCTGCTCTTAGACTCCATGCAAGCCTTCGTGAATCCGGCCCAATGTCTTGATCCATTGGAAAAGTAACAAAAAGGAATTGGTTAACTTTGTCAAACACATCAGCATATCTAATGACTTCCTTTCCATTACACTATCCATTACACCAAGAAGAAATTAGTATTCCTTGACCTGAAAGTGCACAAGGCACCAGGCAATCCCAAACTTCTCAATAATTTATATTGGAAACCTACAAGAGTCAAACTTCTCCAGTATGTATCTATGTACATCACACACACCACAATGTTATCACAGTGACTTAGGATAGCCAGTATCATGAGTAATTTAAAAAAAGCTCTCAAGAATCTTGATGACTTCCAAACAGAGTTCATGGAAAGAGGATACAATAACACATCCATCAGTGACATTCTGGACCCCATTCAGGACATCAGAAAAGAAGGAAAGGCAATCAAACTCCCACCTCAGGGAAAGAAGTGCCATAAACCCAGATGTCTATCCCTAGTAGAGACCTCCCTCAGGGCTACCCAATACAAGAAGACAGAACAAGAAACATGATTCTAGCATACCCATGGGACAGTGCAAGTATCAGAACAATTGTAGGCACTGACTGGAAATCATATAAGTGAGTAAATCTATCAACAACTTTTGAAGGAGGAGCCCTTATTTCATTACAATTGCAGCAGAAGCTTAAGATGCTGACTTGAAAACCAGGAAATGGAATGCTTATTAACTTTCATTGGCACATTCCCATGTGGACCCCCATTCTGTTACTACTGTGAGTTTATGAGGGAAATGGCCACTTTATGGAAACTTCCTCAAATAATATCTACTGGAAAAAGCACTATGCCACTACCTACATACAGGACCAGTATGAAATGTAAGCACTTCTATATTGGAAAGTCCATCTATTCCCTAAAATGGATGATAGCAGAACACATCTACAAAATTAAAAACAAGGACCACAACAATTTCCTTACAAAACACAATGAGACTTGTCAAACACTTTGTAAAATTCATTTTTTTAAATTTCCCATCATGGGTTCCATGATTAAAACTAACTAAATGAAAATTCAGATGTGAAAACCGAGAAAATTGAACTCCAGTTAGAAATTCACTTAAATGGTTGGCAACCCAAATACCTTAACACCATGGCCTCTGTAAAGTGAGTTCTCACTCTCAGGCTGCTGAGGCATCACTGTTTGTACTGACAGGGTAAGGACTGCACTAACACTGGCACTGTGTCACACCCAGGATTTAAGTGTGAATACACCTACTAATTCACCCTTATTCCATCTAATTGCATGGGCAACAGATTAAAACAGATGGCTTATGATCACTAAGTGTTACTATGCACCTTGCTGGGCACTTATGTCATATCTTTATCACATGGTGGACTTCATAACAGTCCCCTTTGCCTGGACACAAAAAAGCCATGGACAAATAATAATCACAGAGAGAGCTTTACCTCCATCCCTCTCTCCCCCTGTCATTGGATATTCAGGGAGAGATCTCAGAAACTCCACCTTTTGACATGTCAATCACCAGCTGTTCTTGGGCAATAGACACCCTCAGTTGATTTATTAATATAAAGAGCACTGGTTGTATCTGTCTGTCACTCCCCACATGATTTTTCAAAATAGGTTTGCTCATCATCAGCATAAAGAGCAATATGATGACCCCTGCTCTATCACCTCTACCACTGCCACTTATGTGTACTGTATCAATCAGCCGAACTCTCCCAGCCAGTCAACCACAAAAATGAATTAGATATACCCGCACACACACACACACACACACACACATATATATATATATATATATATATATATATATATATATATATATATACATACATATATAATTTTAGGCAGTGCAGTGTGCGCCATTATTATTTATTTATTTAGTGACATTTGATTACTGGGAAAGTTTGAGTGAATAGAAGCCCATTTTCAGCAGAGGCATGGGGAGAAATGCTCCAAATTATTATAAAACATTCTAAGAACAATAATTTTACAATCTTCAAAAATAAAACAAAAACGTGCAGTTTAAATAATTATAACAAATCAGACATAATATAAAAACATTGGTTAAGAATTGATACAAGGTATATGACAATTATTTAATATTTAGAGAAATGTTGGGCAGTTTTTAGAGAAATTACAGGTAAGTTAGACTAATACAAATAGGAATTGCAATATGAAGTATGTAAAAAACAGGCATTTGGTGTGAAGTCAGGGAAGAGAGTTAGATAACAGGAAGGGAGGAAGTGAAGGAAGGAGAGTAAGGAGTCATAATGAATGAAAAGGTATTTTTTCACATTTACAGATACAGTTTATCCTGGTTTTGAACAAGAATAGAGCCAGATTTTAGCTAGGAAATTTTTCAGCATGATTTTGAAAGATGGGAGGGAGGTTATAAACCTGATAGATACAGGTAAGGAGTTCCAGGCCTTAGCAACCTTGTGTGAGTACAGACAATGCCCAGCAGATTTTCTAGATTTGTAGACAGACAGGAGTTTTTGGTCACTGGGTCTCAATAACAGACTGGGAGCATAGTTTTGTAGAATGTTTTTAGTGCTGGATGGGCAGATGGACAATGGATAATCTTATAGGTGGCAAGAAGTTGTATATATGTCAGTTGATGGGGGGAGTCTAACCAATTTAGGCTTTTCAGTGCTATTATGCTCAGTTGTCAGTTAAATGACATCCTGGTTCAGTAATAGTACAGTGCGAGTCCTGACTTTAACAACTGTTATGCTGATAACACGTCTGTCTCTATAGTGGTGCAGTAGTGCTTTAATAAATAACAGCAACAGGACATGAAATTAGATACTTTAATTCTGTTTCTGTCTGATGACTAGAATAAGATATATTTGGGCGGTGCAGTGGTGCAGTGGTTAATGCTGTCGCCTCACAGTAAGTGGTCCTCTGGTTCAGTTCTTGGCTGGGATACCTTCTGTGTGGAGTTTGCATATTTTCCCTGCACTTGTGTGGCTTTCTTCAGGGTACTCCAGTTTCCTACCACAATCCAAAGACCATCTCGCTCATTCAAAAGCGAGATCGTTTGCACTCACACATTCACAATGGAAGTTAACCTGCTGACTGATAGCCCTATAAATTAGCACTGATTACAGATCATAGGCTGAAATGTGCAAGAAATGTATTCTTCTTTATAATATACAGTTAATTTTTATGCAGTTTTCATATCAATAAAAATATATTATATTAGTATGATGCTTCTTGTTAGGTATTATAATACATATTAATTACTTTACCTTATTTGAATGTCTGTTTTAATGCTTGAATGTTTATTTTATGTATATGTATATGTATATATATATATATATATATATATATATATATATATATATATATATATATATATATATATATATATATATATGGTTCCCCTTCATAATATCGAATTACTGAATGCTCAAAATTCAGTAACTCGAAATTATAAAGTTGAACCAACAAAAATCCCGACACCCACAAGCACGAAAACAAAAAAACCCCGAATATACAGAACACATACATCACACAACACGCACACCATGCAACCCACATAACATAAACTACAAGCCCTACACTACATGTACGCAGGGGGACAAGCTCCCCTGCACCCCCACACCCCCACTTATATATTCTAACTCTGAGATTGCACTAATACACAAAAAAAACCCACCACACAGACATTTTAAACTGCCTCGCACACACACAAACACATCACACATACATTGACACATCCAGCACTCACACTCATACACCCACCTCCCTACCCTAACCCACAAGCACAACTTACAAAACACACACATACACTCACTTACCTTCACTTCCGTAAAACATCCCAACTCACACACTTCCCGTCCCCTAGCTGACATGCATAATTCGAGATATTTGAATTCGTGCTTATGCAGATTCCGACTTTACAGTCTCGAGATACTGAATATTGAGCATTCAGTAATTTGGGATTGTGAAGGGGAACTATATATATATATATATATATATATATATATATATATATATATATATATATATATATATATATAGTTGTTTCCTATTGGCTCTGGTCATGGCTGAAAATGTTCCATGGACAAGCCCACCTACCGAGTTAAAAATTACCTTTGTTTAGATGTGACAGTCAAATTAATTTAAGAATAAGTAAGACACCACCCAAGAAAAGATGTAAAGATGAGAGAAGGAAGATATAGCATTGTAAAGGTAGATTGGTAGTCTGAATTAAAAAACAGACTGAGCGTTATTGATTGCTTTTAATTTTTCCTTATTTTTTGACCTACTCTATCTTGGGCCACCTAAACTCTACCTGTGGACTCCCCCATAGACACATTTTCCTGTCTAGGTGAGAATCCTTCAAGTCCTTTATTCCCAGCAGGGCAAGGTTCGAGCATCAGAGTGGTGACATCATAAGCAGTTGATTAGGGTGTTAATGTTAATTCCTAAACAAGATGTGGAACCCCCATAAGATATCTCCAAGGAGGGACAAAACTGTCATTCACTGAACTGATGTAAGTCGGCTGAGGTCCATGCCCTCCTACTGGCTTATGAAGCTAGAGTGAGTTTCTTTCATCTTCACTGGAAAAACTGTTACTTCTAGTGTGTCCCCAGATATGCAGCTCAGCCTCTCCAACTAAGAGGGTGAGTGGGCATATTTCCTTCATTCCTCCTTCACCCTGGCAGGCTACTCCAGTGCCAGTGCTACTATTTGAATCCTAGCTCCACTCAGGAAATATGAGATTATACCTCTACACTAAGGAACCAGCATGAAAAGTGTTAATGGCTGCAGCAGTTTGGATCTTCTAATAATGCAGATTCATGCAGAAGTAAAACTGTTATAACAGAGCCAAAAAAATCTTTGGACGTCAGGGAATTGTAGGTCTCTTAGCAGATGAAATTAAACAGTGGCTTTCTGAGTGACTGAAGAAATGACAGGGATAACTTGATCTATTTCTTTTCTTTTTAGTTTGTCTTTGTGACTGTTGGATTTGTGAAACAAGAATACACAGTACATTCCATTCTATTCAGTATTTTCATTGTATTATTAACTGAATGGGAGAAAAAAATGAGATAAAATGTAATTTAGTGCAGTTACTTCTAAATCTATTTAATATTCAGAATTTAAACACTGCATATTTTCAGAAAGCTTTTTACCTGGGTATTCTCCTTGGGCCGGATTTATGAAAGCTTGCACAGAGTTGTACAGTAGTGTAAGACGTCAAACAGGCAAAGTCTGCCGTGTGATCCAGGAACAGCTGGCAGGGACGTGCACGAGAGCTGCTAAAGCTACTCTTGCACGGACAATGTCATAGTATGCAAATTACCTCATTTGCTGGTGAAAGCTATGCAAATAAGGTAAATTTGCGATCCAGGAAACACTAACCTGTCCGTGGAAGATTAGTGTTATCTGCAGAAATGTACTCCATTGGTAACGGAGTACCATTCTGCAAATAACTAAACGGAGCTATGACAGCTCCAAATAAAGGATGCATACAGTTGAGGAAGCATGCCAATGGCCAAATTTAAGGCCATTGGCATTTATAAATGTTTAAAAATATAAAAATCTAACTTTTTTTTTTTCCTTGATCTCCGAAGTTTAAGCATAGTGCAGCACCATGCAGACATGCGGCACTTATAAAAACAAGAAAATAATTAAAAAATACCCCAAAATAGGCATTTTTACTAAAAAGCTTATTCTGCCATGCGGGTGAATGGCATGCTGAAGACAACATGGCCACTGAGTAGTGGTTGCTAAAAGGGGGAAGCTCAGTGTCAGAGATGTAACCATGTATTTGTAGGCAATCCTATACAAATGAGGATAAGGATAGTGAATCCCAATTTGCCCCAGCATGTGAGCCATGTCCCAAGAGTGTAAGAGTAGGAGTAGGTGAGTAGTAGAGTAGAATATAGGTGACATCATGAGGGGGTGTGTCAGACAGGCTGTATGCTAATTGGAGCACAGTGGCTTATGTTTACTTTGAGTTGCTCAGGATTGCAAGAGGCGTGTCTACAGTTGTCCTATTTGAAAACCTGAAACCAAAGGAGCACAATGTTAAAAGATAGGAAACTTCTTGCAAACATGCACACAGTGTGTGCGTGTGTTTGCGCTTGTTTGTGCGACGCTTCCCCCCAGGCGGAAACAGAAAGGCAAAAGGAAGAAAAAGAGGTAGTAGGAAGTTAACCAAGGAAAACTGGCAGAGCTGCCAGGTGAAATATATCAGAATCAGCCAATTACACAGGCAGCAGACTAGCCCAGCCCAGCCCAGCACTTTAAACTTTGCAAGCAGTATTCCCCCCTGTTTTTTCCCAAGAACTCTGCAACACTGCAATATACAAAGAGGGAAAGCTTAAAAAGCTTAAGTCAGACAAAATGTTAGGGGCTGCTCTTGCTATCATAAACCAACATGTGCAAGGTGCTGAGGGTGGTGATGTTGTGAATGCTGCTGAGCAACACACAGTGAGGAGACGGAGAAGAGTGTACAGACCCAGGGTAACCTACCAGGGGCTACATGAGCTGGAGATAGTGGAGCTCTATAGGCTGGACAGGGACCTCCTATAGCAAATTGTTGAGCTGTGCTGGCCACGCCTCACACACAGAGCCAACAGAGGGGAACACATCTCAGTGGACACCAAGGTATGTGTTGGCCTAAGAATACTAGCTACAGGTACCTTCCAAAGACCAACTGGTGATATGATGGGGATTTCACAGGCATCAGCATCCAGGGTACTCCACCAGTTCCTGGATGCCATGTCAGCACATGTCGGTGACCACGTATATTTCCCCAATTCCCGGGAGGCATTGGCCAGCAATATGCATCTTTGACACCAAATAGCAGAATACCCTGAGGAAGTGGGTGCAATAGACTGCACGCACATACGCATCAAAGTACCACCTGGTGAGCGGGGTAGGGTCTACATCAACCACAAGGGCTTCCCTTCCATCAACTGCCAGGTCATGTGTGATGCCCAGGGCATAATAATGAATGTGTGTGCTGGCTGCCCTGAAAGCTATCACAGTTCCCACATCTGCCATCTGACGCAGCTGTACCAGAGATTTGCCAATGGGGATATCCCTGATGGTCACCTAGTGGGGGATGCTGGATACGCACTGGAGCCATGGCTGATGACACCCATCAGAAATGCACACACACCTGAACAAAAACTCCATAATGAGGCACACGAACAAACAAGAAACATAATTGAGCGTGTGTTTGGGATGCTCAAGTCACAGTTACGGTGCCTTGACACATCTGGTGGAGCCTTGCAGTACTCACCAACTACATGTACCCAAGCTGTTATGGTATGTGCCATGCTACACAATATGATCCTGCAGGAACAGCTGCAGCAGGAGCAGCATGGGGCAGGGCCAAACAGCCCCCCACCATTGCCAAGACCTGCACAGGCACAGCGTGACTCGGAGGAGGAACAACCTGAGCCTGCCCCAGTAGGCAGAAGGAGGCATGCCCAGTATGCCCTGGCCTTAGCAAAGAGGCAATGCATAGCACATACACTGACTCAGTAGGAACCCTGGAAATTACAGCTCTCTCTGACTCGCACATACAGTAAAAGGGATGCCTAACTTGACACTACCTGTTTTCAAACATGTATAGGGGTGTACTATGGGCATCCGACATAGGCATCCCCTGCAGCACCACCTAAGACATGAGTGCCCTATTTTAAGCAATATAAAGCACTGCTAAGCACATTTTACCAGTACTGAGCATATTTAAATCCAATTGCATGTGGCTGCACACCGCGCTAACCAGCACAATGTCGGCCAACGTTGAGCAACGTTGGGCAATGGCGGGCAACGTTGGGCAATGTTGGGCAAAGTCGGGTAAACACACTCACACCTGCTGTACTGTTCCTTAACCAGTCAGGTCTGCCCAGCAGGAAAATAAAAAGCAGTAACAGGGCTCAAACTCAGGATACTGTGCACTATAGCTACAGTACTGAACCACTAAGCCATGACAGCATTTCACTGGCACAGACACAACTTAACTCACTTACACATACTAGTTGGGGGGGGGGTCACATACCTAACAGTCACAGCCAGCAGGACAATTGTAGACAAATGCAAACACAAACAAATGCTGTATCATGCCCTCTGAAGAGGCATATGAGTAACCTCCCCCAGGCCTATGCAGACAGATAACAGCAGGCCAGGCAGTGTGATGTGGGTTGGGTAGGCTATGAAGTCACAAACTAATATGCATGTAATTGGAAGCTAAGGTCTGTAGTACAGTGGTATGCCTCAAGCCAGTATGATAGGCAACAGTACAGACTGAAATGGAGTACCTGACACAGCAGTGCAGGCCTAGCAAATGTGTATAAATGTCAGGTGTACCCCTCATCGTATGTACACCCACAATAACAATCAGGTGTGCCCCCTGGGTAGAAATGTACAAATAATAGCTGTTCCCCCCCTATATGTAGAAATGTTGATAAGCCCATGCAAATTGACTCATGGAAGCCCTGCAGGCACAGCATGCTTCCTGTCGATGTACAACACAAAGGTGAGCCCTGAAGTAAACACCAACTTGAATTTTCACACACATATATAGTATATATATATATATATATATATATATATATATATATATATATATATATATGCCCATAGTGGGCATGCTCACACACTTAACAAATTTAGCAAATGTCAGTCAACAACAAGGTCATACTGGGCATGCTCACACACTTAAACAAACGAAGCAAATTTCAGTCAACAACATACTGAAAGGTCATACTGAGCATGCTCACACACTTAGGCCATGTCTGAGTATAGCAGTGGGCCACACATATCTGGCAGTTGCAATTCTTACTCCACACACATGTCACTATTCACCAATCCTGCCTTGCACACACAGTGATATGAAAACAGACCCATATAATATATTGGACCCCTGTCATAATCAAACTATGTAATACAAGTACTTAAGTTGTGCAAAGAAAGTAAAAATCCAAAGAAGATCAATAAATCTCCGATCAGTATCATCAAGAAACAATGAGCACTCCTAATATTATCTAAGCCATGTTCTGGCAAAAATATTGCCAAAGAGTCCATAGAGAACCATGAAGCTTTCTTTAGCTATGTCATAAATATCAATGTAAACTCATATATGTTCTGAGTCAGTGGAAAATGTAAATGAATACATGTACATGTCAGTCATGTACATGTATTCATGTACATGTACATGAATACATGTACATGACTGACATTGCCAACATCTTGTCAGACAGGTTCATACATATTACCCCCCTCTCACTGACAAAAGGGCCCATCACCATACCTGGAGATTGTGAAAAGCCAGAAATCACATATACAATGGTTAAACAGCTCTATCCAAACCTAAAAACACGGTGTCTATAGGATGACATGGTGTCCCTGGCTGTGTCATATGTGAACTCCAAAACAAACAGACCCTGTACCTGAACAGTCTGTTGAGACTCACCCTCTGTACAGGATATGAAACTGTTGAATAGGTTACAGCAACATTTGGCACACTCCACAAGTGTTGGTACACAACAGACCATGTGAATTATTGTCTTATAAGCCTAATAAGCCTGATCTGCAAGGCCATGGAGTCCATCATTATGGAAATCATAAACAGAGCTATTGGGAGCCTACAATCACCCAACCCTACCCATTTTGGTTTGGTCAGGGGCAGATCATGGTCCCTAAACCTGCTAGACAGTTTTCAAGGCAGTCACCCAGGACATACATCAATGAAATGAGCTCCACATGGCCTACATAGACCTTGAAAAGCCCTTTTCCAACATCCCACACACATATCATATCCACAAAATCAACAACCTGTGCATAAACACGTATGTCATCTGATGGATTGTCAACTGGGGCACAGATAGATCCCACAAGGTAAGAATTGTAGTCTCCCTGTTGGACTGTAAGCTGGTAACAACTGCTGCCCCCCATGGCTCAGTCCTGGGACCCCTCCTGTCTGGTGTATACTTTTCAGAAATACAGTCAAACATACGAGGGCTATGGTTAGCAAAGTTTGTGGATGACTGCAAAAAGGTTGTCATAATCGATGTTTGGGACAACAGAGACATCCTTAAAAAGGGTCTCAGTCAGACAGATGTGGTGTCAAAATTATGGCCTCGAGCTACGGTCATACAAATACCACATAGGTGCCAGCACCCTAAATATGGAGGTAATAATAAAGGATCTATGGACACATGTGGATAGTCATCTCTACTTCCAGAAACACATTCACAAAGTGGTTAGAAAAGCATGCTATGTGTTCCCACATATTGCCAAGGTCTTTGCATGTAGGTCAAAGGAGGTTCCCTCTACTCATCAGTCATCAGACACATCAGAGAGTATCACAGCACACTTGCAATTAATCTGACTAGGCATCTTCAGCAGCTGGAAAGACCACTGAAGTACCTCAGCAAGAGGATTACTGGCCTTAAACAGTTGCCCCATGCAACACGACTGAAGTTAACTCAATCTATACTTTGTTGCATAATGTCTACTCAGGTGATCTCTGCCCAACAGACATGTCCATGTCCAATGCAGAACTGATGTACATGCTCTAGCTGAAGTAATCCCAAGCTCACTGTGCCACATGCTCTAGGGATATCATCATCACAACAATAAATAGAACATGTTGGAGGGATACATTACTAACTCACAGACTTCCCTTGCTTTGGAACAGGCTCCCAACCTACATTAAGCTGAGTCCCTCACTGACACTCTTCCAGAGGAGCCTTGATGAGTGTATGTGAAACTGAACTGTCACACCATGGATCACTTCATCAGCTCTACTACACAGAGGCCTAGGGAACTAACCCCATGTGTGGTGATAGCTGCACACTCTGGCCATTCTAATATATGCCTTCAGTCAGATAGCCTATTACCTACCTATGTACCTATATATATATATATATATATATATATATATATATATATATATATATATATATATATATGTGTGTGTGTGTGTGTGTGTGTGTGTAGGGGGAACACACTATAATAAGCTAAAGATGGATGGGCAGAGATGTGTGTAAGAGGGTGACCATGACAGGGAGCCATCCAGGACTGTCCCACCCAGCACACATCCCAATGGCACAAAAGACATGAGGTGCACATCTCACCCACTGTACATAATAGCTACCAGTATATGTAAGCATTACAGTGTATGTGATGCATGTGCCTGCTGTACAACATGGCTGTACAATGAAGTACACATCTACCATCTGTAGACATGTACCTGTCACATAGGTTCATAGGTATGTAGTAGACTATCTTCACAAAGGCATATATTAGCCTAGGCAAGTTGTGCAGGTTTCACCACCCCATTGGGTAGTCTCCTAAGCCCTAGTTCTAATAGTTAGTTCCCTAAGCCCCTTTCTAGTGGGGCTGTTGATGTGATGCCTGGCATAAATTGTCTGTTTCTCATCCACTCATCAAGGTTCCTATTGAAGAGTGTCAGCAAGGGGCTCTGTCTGATGTACATTGGGACTCTGTTCCACAGTAAGGCAAGTGTCTGGGATGGTACTCTGTCCCACCAGCATGTTGTATTCATTGTTGTGATGAGGTTCATATCCCTGGAGTGTGTAGTGTGACTCAATTTTGTTATCTGTAGATGGAGCATGTTCAACAGTTATGTGTTGGACATGGCACTGTATGTTAGGCAGAGTGTGCCTCTGAGTAGGCGGTACACAACGGAGAACAGATTTAGTTTTACCAGTTGTGTTGCATAACACAACTGTTTGAGGCCAGAAATCCTCTTGGTGAGGTACCACTATGGTCTTTCCAGTTGCTAGATATGCTTAGTTGAGTACATCCAAAATGGTGCATTGTACTCAATGATGGGTCTGATGACTTAAGAGTAGAGGGCCACCACTACCTCTTTTGATCCTGATGCAAACTCTTTGTTGATTAGGTGGACCACATAGGATTTCCTAATCACTTTGGCAACATGGTTGTCAAAGGAAAGATGACTATCTACATTTGTCCCCAGAACCCTTATTACCTTGTCAGTTTTTAGGGGGCAACACCTATGTGGTAGTTTGTGGGTACTTTGGTTTCCCCAAAGGGGATTACTATGCATTCTTTTACATTGAGCTTGAGGCCATGATTCTGACACCACACATCTGTCTCATAGAGCCCTTCTGGAGAATATTTGTGTCATCCGGGGAATCTATTATGGCAAACACTTTACAGTTCCCAGCAAAATTAGTCAACCACAACCCTCCTGTGTTGGCATGTACTTTTGAGAAGTTTGTACCAAACAGGAGGGACCCCAGGACTGACCCCTGGGGGACATCAGTTGTTACCGGTGTAGAGTCTGACATGTAGCCAGCAACTCTTAATTTGTGGGATCTATCTGTGAGCCAGTTTGCAATCCATCTTGTGATGTATGGATTCATGCCCAGGTTGGTTAGTTCATCTATGATACCTGACTGGGGAATGATGTCAAAGGCCTTAGCAAGGTATAGGTAGGATGTGTGGAGCTCCTTTCAATCACATGTAGGCTGGGTAACTGTCTCAAAGAAATCCACCCAGTTCAAGAGGTGTGATCTGCATTTGACGAAGCCAAACTGGGTGTGCTCAACTGTGTGAAGGTTCCCAATGTCTTTAGTGTTGACTTCCATTATGATTGGCTCCATTGCCTTGTAGATCATACTTGTCAGGCTCATAGAGCGTGAAGGCCAAGGGTCTTTTGTGGCCCCACCCCTGTGGATTGGGAAGAATGTTGCTGTGCAACATTCTATGGGTACATATCCTGTAGAGAAGATGTAGAGAGAGGTGTAGGTATCCTTGATGAATATGGATACATCCCCACCCTATGTGCTATGATCCAGGTTCTGATGCTGGAAGGTATGGAATGAGTAGTATCCTGGTAGTGCTGGTGTGCTCTCTGGAGCCTTGAACTAGGTTTCTGTTACTGCACAGATATCAATATTCTCCATACTGAGAAGTGCCTCGAGTGTGTGCATTTGGAGGCTGAGACTTCTGGCAATGAGTAGCATTTAGCTCACTTTGTGGTTATTTGTGTTGGGTATGGGATTTGGTTTGTCCTGAGTGACCGGTGTTCCACACCTGAAGTCAATGCCTCATTGGTCCAATCCGACCATAAGCTAATTACCCTACATATCCACATTCTGCCTTCACCCCCATTAAGGAAACCATGTTAAAAGATTTCTCGAAAGCCAACTTCATGCTTCTTAAGACAGAAGTGGTGAACTTCATGACACCCATGCAGATGGACAATACAGTTATGACTACTGAATCCTACACAATTGCACTTTATAAGCACTTACATGAGTGCATGGATCGTGCTATCCCAAACAGAACCAAGACGCTATCCTCCAAGAAAAGGAAGCCAATCTGGTGGTCCCCTGCCATAAACAAACTGTACAACAGAAGGAAGAAACTGTTGCAAAAGAGGGTAAAATCCCATGAGTGGAGGAGCTCCCTGGTCAGCCTCAGTAAGAAGCTGTGATCCCTGATAAAACCCTCTAAAGCTAGTTACAAAAACAAAATCGCCACTGATTCTAAAGACAACCACAAAGCATTCTATAGCTATGTCAAGAATCTCAATGGCAACACTCAGATCTGCTCTGAGTTACAGCACAGTGGCACTAAATATACAAACCCAACTGATATTGCCAACATCCTGGCAGATAGGTTCAGTGCTAACTTTACACCCCTCTCACCAATGAAAGAGCCCATCTGTATACCGGTAGAATGCAAAGTTCCTGTCATCATGGCTGCACAGGTAAAAAACACACTCTCACACTCTCCAAAGCCAGGAACACAGCATCCATGGGACCAGACAACATCCCAGGCTGCGTTCTACATGAACTACAGAACAAACTGGCACCACACCTAAGTACCATGTTCAATCATAGCCTCACCTCAGGCTTTGTGCCTGCTGAATGGCACACAGCAACAGTTATCCCACTACACAAGGGGAGAGCCACCAAAGACCCCAAGAACTAGCGCCCCATTAGCCTGATGAGCCTCGTCTGCAAGGCCATGGAACGTATCATCATGGAACTTATAAACAAAGACATTGGTAATCTCCAAACTCTGGACCCCAACCAGTTTGGGTTTGTAAAAGGCAGATCATGTCTCCTAAACTTGATAGACTTCTTTGAAGCAGTCACCAAAGCTGTAGACAAGGGTAAGGTGGTTCACACAGCCTATCTAGATCTTGTCAAGGCTTTCTACACCATCCCCCACTCTGGAATTACAGATAAACTCACTAAACTAGGTATAAATCTCTATGTCACAAGATGGGTTGCCAACTGGCTCACTAACAGAACCCACACTGTGAAAGTAGCAGACTCCAAATCCGACTTCAGACCAGTGACAAGGGGAGTACCACAGGGTCCAGTCCTGTGTCCTGTCCTGTTTGGTATCTACTTCCCTGAAGTACAGGCTAACACAGAAGGTCTTTGGCTAATGAAGTTCACAGATGACTGCAACTAGGAGCCATAATCAAAACTACTAATGATGTGGACATCCTACAAAAGGGCCTCACTGAGACAGATGCCTGGTGTCAAAGCCATGGCCTCAAGCTCAATACCAAATAGTGCATTGTCATCCCCTTTGGTAAAAACTCTGTACACATGAACTACAACATAGGCGGCAGTATACTTAACACTGAAAGTGTGATGAGACCTTGGGACACAGGTGGGCAGTAGTCTTTCCTTTGATAATCACATTGCCACAGTAGTCAGGAAATCCTTCTACATGGCACACCTCATCACAAAAGGTTTCTCATGCAGAAAAAAAGAAGTCATTGTTCCCCTCTGCTCATCACTTATTAGATCCATTATAGAGTACAACGCCCCTTTTGGTATGTACCTCACAAGACATCTACATCAACTGGAAAGGCCACAGAAATACCTCACAAAGAGGATTAATGGCCTCAAACAGATGCCCTACACAGACCGTCTCAAAAAACTCCAGCTTTACTCTGTCACATATCGTCTACTCAGAGGTGATCTCTGCCTAACATATAAAGCTATGTCAAACCCAGAGCTGTTCGACATGCTCCACTTAAAAAAATCCCAATCCCTCCGAGCTACATGCTCGAGAGACCTAAACCTTGTCACCACAATAAACAGAACATGCCAGAGGGATAGATTCCTGTCCCAGAGACTTCCCATACTCCAGAATAAACTACCTATCTATATCAAACAGAACTCCTCATTAGCACTCTTCAAGAAAAATCTTGATGATTGGATGGGAAATAGGAAATTCACCCCGGGGATCACTTCTGTGTCTCTGCTCGATAGTGGCACAGGAAAATAAATTTCTTGAGTGGCAAAAGCCAGGGTACCTTTTTGGCTGGGCTTGTATAGGCCCCAGGGCCAATAGCCTTGTACCTACTTATGAACCTATGAACCTATGAACCTTTGAGCCTTGCCTAAAAAAGGTAATATGGGGACAGCAAGAGCCTTGGCCAGTATTCAGAAGCATAGGGGCGGCAGGTGCAAACCATCTGTAGTGAAGCAATGAGGCTTGTCTATCATGTCATCACAGGCAGACAGAGACTGGATGCCCTTTGAATGACACCAGAAGCTCAGCCAATTGTTGAAGTTTATCATCTTTCTGTTATATTGCAGTATCATGTAGGTGAAGGTAAGATGCTATTCAAGGTCAGGGTCATACCAGCCTGGGCTACATGATCATAGAGCTACTATATATCTCTTGTCATGTTGTCCTGGGCGGTATGTCTCAGATCATTCACACTGACACGAACAAAGAACATGGCATATATGTATCTGTTCTGGAGTGATATAAGTGCTTGTGTTATGTGGCGGATCATAGCAACTGACAGACAACTGACAGTAACCTTCCCCTTGTTCAGCTGAGTGAGTGGAACATCTGTTTGCCTGACTATGAAGTCACCTATTACTAGTGTGTTGGGTATGTTGTTTTGCCTTAGGGCCTGTTGTGAGGCACACTGCTTTGGTGTATTATGTGTTTTCTGGCGTGTGCTTGGAGGTGCATGTTGCTTGCTTGTCTGCTTAGGAGGACACTCTCTCTTTTTCAGATTAATATTTGTATTCTCCGAGTATGGTAATGTGTATTTATGTGTGTGTTTTGCTGGTGCTTAAATTGTAGGTCTGTGAGACTGTTGGTGTTGTGGTTGTATGATCCTACTCCTGTTGACTGTATTGTCCGGTATTGGGTTGACAGAGCTTAGCCACCGGTTTGACCCTGTGTGTGCCAGCATGTGGTGCATCAACCCATATATGATATGGTCATGGCCTATGGGTACAATACACTCACAATACACCTAGTATGATAAGCCTGCTGAGGTTAGCAAATGTGAAAAAAACTTTGAGCAAACTGTCAGCAAGTAATGTCTGTATTGCACCCTGTAACTCCATATTGCTTGCTGAAGTGTAAAGACGTACTTAGTTTGGATTAAGATTGGATTGTCAAGTCTGATGATGTCACCATCCTACTTGCCAACTGTGTGTGTGTGTGTGTGTGTGTGTGTGTGTGTGTGTCTCTCCCTGGGGAGAGAGCAACATTTTTGGAGACTACTCACACCCCTTAAAAGTGGTATACTCATCTTTGTCAAGTCTGATGATGTCACCATCCTACAAATATACCTGTGGAAAGACAAAATCCCAGTAATATGTAGAGCGCGTCATGTAAATGCATACTGCTGTAGTATCATAATGTAGTTAGGTAGGGTTTTCAATCCTGCACTTGCCACCTGTGTGTGTGCCCCCCTGAGGAATAGCAACCTTTTTGGAGAATACTCACACCCCTTAAAAGTGGTATACTCATCTTTGTCAAGTCTGATGATGTCACCATCCTACAAATATACCTGTGGAAAGATGAAATCTCAGTAATGTATATAGTGCATCATGTAAATACGTCCTGCTGTATTATTGTAATGTAGTTAGGTAGAGGGTTGAATCCTGCCCTTACCAGCTGTCTGTGTCTCCCTGGGGAGGCACAGCCATTTTGGAGAATACTCACACCCCTTAAAAGTGGTATACTCATCTTTGTCAAGTCTGATGATGTCACCATCCTACAAATATACCTGTGGAAAAGTGCATTCTCAGTAATGTGTATAGCGCGTTGTGTAAATGCGTAATGCTGTCGTATTGTCATGTAGTTAGGTAGGGGCTTGAATCCTGCACTTGTCAAGTGTGTTTATTTTGCTGGGGAGGAGCAACCTTTTTGGAGAATACTCGCACCCCTTAAAAGTGGTATACTCATCTTTGTCAAGTCTGATGATGTCACCACCCTACAAATATACCTTTGGAAAAGAGAATTCCCAAAGGTGTGTGTAGTGCGTTGTGTAGATGTGTCCTGCTGTAGTATCATAATGTAATTAAGTAGGGGTTTGAATCCTGTACTTGCCAACTGTGTGTGTGTCTCCCTGAGAGGGAACAACTTTTTTGGAGAATACTCACACTCCTTAAAAGTGGTATACTCATCTTTGTCAAGTCTGATGATGTCACCATCCTACAAATATACCTGTGGAAAAGTAAAATCCCACTAATGTGTATAGCAAGTCGTGTCACTGCATGTTCCAGCATTATCATAATGTACTTAGGAAGTAGTTTGAATCTCACACTTGCTGACTGTGTGCGTTCCAGGTGTGTGACACTGCTGGTCAATGTAGAGTGGGTTTTGATTTTTCTAGTGTATGACATGTCACAATGACAACTGTATGTGCATTACACATGTAAGGTAGCTGTGGGGCAAAGCCATATGCATACATGTGACCTCAATTATTTCATAGGCAGGTACTCTGTTTTCTCCATGAATGCATCTGTTATCTTTGCCAGAGCGTGCTGGCACTTTCCAGACCTTAGGTCACTTCTGTATGCTAGTGACAAGCTTAGCCACTGCAGTGATCCCTGGGCTACGTCTTCTGTTTCACATCCACTCATCACGGTTTATACTGAAGAGTGTGAGTGAGGGTTTATGCTTGAGGTATATTTGAATCCTATTCCAAAGCAGGCAAAGTCTGGCAAAGATGACTACTCATTATAGGTGTGCAACAACCTCTGTGGATCTGCATGCAAACCCTTTATTGCTTATGTGCTCCACAGAGGGATTTTCAAAACCCTTTGGTAATGTGATTATCAAAGGAGAGATGACTAAACACATGGCTCTATGTATACATTAGTACATGTTCCACATTTTGGGGGCTACTACCTATGTTGTACTCTGGGAATACTTTGTTTTCTAAAAGTGGATAACTATGCTTTCTTTGGCTTATAGCTTTACAGCATGAGTTTGATACCAGGTATCTGTCTCTATGATACCCTTTTGGAGGATGTGTGTGTCATCTGGAGAATAAAGTACAGCCCACAGTATGCATTTTCATCAAACATATTCCTACTGTGTTTGCCTGTACCTAAGAAAGCTATATGCCAAACAGCAGTGGTCCCAGGACTGAGTGCAGGTGAATACCACTTGTTACTGGCATAGAATTGTACATGGAGGCTGCAAATGTTACTGTGTGTCCTACATATGTGCGTCAGTTGTCAATCCATCATCTAACAATCGTTTATGGTCAGCCTGTTGAGGTTATGTATAATACCAGAATGTGGGATGGTTATGAATTGCTGGTGAGCTATAGCTTGGCTGTGTGGACCTCCCCTCCCTCACCTATAGCCGTGTTAACTGGCTTGAAGTCTACTAGGTGTAGGAGCCATGATCTGGCCTTTAGAGAACCTAAGTGGGTATGGTGCAGTGTTTGCAGGTTCATAATGTCTCTGTTAATGAGTTCCATAATGCTGTGCTCCATAGCCTTCCCGATAACATTTGTCTGGCTTATAGGGTGAAAGTTGCCAGGATCTGTTGTAGTTCTACCCTTAATCAATTTATGTTAACATTTGCACTGGGTGTGTTGAGGGTGGACAGGTTTAGGAATAAGTATATTAGAGGGTCAGCCCAGGTTTGAAGGTTAGTAGACCAAGCCAGATAGGCAGGAGTAAGTTGATTTGTACATGTGCTGAGGAGGGATGCAGAGTATATTGTGAAATAGATGCTAAGGATGAAGCCGCCAGGTAACACGAAAAGAGGAATGCCTAAGATGAGGTTTATGGCTGTGGTGAGAGAGGACATGCAGGTGGATGGTGTGACAGTGCAAGATGCAGAGTGTAGGAAGAAATGGAAACAGATGATCTACTGTGGCGACCCCTAATGGGAGCATCCGAAATGAGAAGAAGAAGACGTTGTAGCTCAAATCTTGTGGACTGTGAACACCATTACCGTGTGTCATTCCACAAGTATGTAACCTGTATAGAGGCTGCATCTGGACAGAATGTTTAGGTGAGTGGTGACTTCATATGTCAGCTTGTGTATGACACAGCCAGGGACACTGTCCAGTTCCATTGCCACTGTGGTTTGGACTTTGGTAAAGAGATGTTTTAACTAGAGTGTCTGTGAATCATCAGGTTTTACATTCTTCAGGTCTGGAAATGTGGCCCTTGTGTAATGACAGGGTGGTGAAATCCACATTCAAACTCTCTGACAAGAAATTGGTAATGTCAGTCAGATAAGTGTACTTTATGACCATTTACATTAACTGTGACCCGATCTGAAATTTCCCCTGTAGATTATAAACAACACTAAAGAAAGCTTTAGTGTTGTCTTTGGAATCCTTGCCATTTTGTATTTTGAAGCTTGCCTTGTATGTTTATTGAGGGATTGTATTTTCCAAATGATACTGACCAGAGAGGTTATCATTTCTTGGTATGTAACTCTTTTTAGGTACAACTTCACACCTTTTATTATATATTTAGTTTATGACAGGGGTCCATGAGACTAATGCACTTTTACTGCATAAGTGAGAATTTCTTGTGTTTGTGATAGCACGATCCATGCAACCGTGTAGGTGAACAGTGTGCATTACTAAAGAATTATGCAGCTGGGGCAGTGTTAACCTTAGTAATGCAAACCAATGACAGATAGCAACAACAGCATCACCCTCAGCACAGTGTCAATCCATGTCATACACACACATGCGTACTCAAGTTCCAAAATATGTGTAGTACAATGCATACTGGCCACCAGTAGAAACTATGGAGTGTTACCACTGGCCAATACAGGGCATGTCACCCTGCCCATGTGTCCAATATGCATGTACATGCAAACAATGCACCTCCACCATGTTCACAAATGGACACCTGCAAACATGTGTTGCACACACCCCACACTTACTGTCCACTGTATAACGCATGCTGACACAACTACACACATCAGCCAAGTGGCACATGGGCAAACAAAACACAATTGGAATAAACACTGGTGAAAACAATACAACATTGCTAATTACAGATTTAATGCATCATGCCTGCTCAGCTACACCTTCAAGGATATCATTACACTTTACTGCTGACAAACATGCTACACATGCAACCATTGCTATACTTTATTAAAGTCACCCTGTGCATCAGCACCATGTTAGCCTGTTCCTGCATCAATGTTACAGATGACAAGAGGTGGCACAGGTTTCATCATATGCACAGGGTGTGTTGTTGGTTTGCCAGAGGCCTACACTGAGCCATACAATCGACATATGTGTGTGAGTGTGTGTGTGAGGGCCTTGAGTACTGTTATGGGCCAATGTTGATGTAATGTGTGCAGGTATGTGTTTGCCCTAGGTTTCTGGTTTATGTGTGTGTGTCTGCATGCACACAGTTCCACCATATGGCTGCCATATACAGGGATTTGTGAGACAGCTACAGACTGTACCTGGCAGGCTTTACAGCTCACCATCTCTGGCCATGGATACAGAACCTGTGCCTGGCAGGGGTGCTACAGACAGTACCAGGTACTAATCCAGATCGGGTACTATCTAAAGAGGTTGACATATGTCCACTGGATTGAGGTCCCTGCTGGGACTGGCCAGAGCCACGTGCACATGGTCTGCTAGGACGGTCTATGGACAGCCCCCCCAACATTGCTGGGGCTGGTACTGGCACTACGGGAGCGGCTGTGACTTGCTGGATGTCCATGGCGACCTCCAGCTGCTGAGTTTGCTGGAATACTTCCATGTCGACGTCTCAACCATCCCGCACTGTTCTGACACATGGACGTAACATTGTGGAGGACATGCAATGTCTCACCCCAACGTCTATCAATGACCTCAGTGTAGTTACATATGGTACCTGCTAGGCCACGGATACTGTCATTTACAGAGATGTAATGTGCCCTCTGTGCCCTTAGCCCCTGTCTGGTGTACCGCTCCATTCATGTCTGTGCCTCCATGACAGCCTGGAATATGCATGTGGTAGAAAGAGGTGTGGCACATCTGTCAGGGGCATGATGACCAGTAGTGCTCTGATGAGAACCCCTGGGAATCTGTCTATGTGGTACCATTCCAGACATCTGGCTATGGCTGCTGTGTCCTGAAACATGTGCCATAGATACCACACTGTCCAGGCCAGTGCCAACTGTACACTCTCCCTCAGCTAAGGGCAATGGTGATGATGGATGTACAGGCAGTATGACTGTGTGCATCAATGGGGTGGAGACTTGTGTACTGTCAATTGGTGGCCCAGCAACAGGCCCTGACAAACCTGCCTGTGCCTCAACACACCTATCCTCATCATCACTGTCTGTCTCAGTGACATCATGTTCCCTGCTATACTGAACCAGCCCCACCTCGGCACTTGTGAGAGGAAAACAGGAAACACACTTTAAGACCTGAACATGACTTCAGACCACATGCACACATGTGCACATGCACACATGTGCACATGCACACATGCACACATGCACATGCACACATGCACACACACAAAACTACACTCCTCCCTAAAACAGACACACAACACCAGCAATCACAGAACATACACAATAGCAGGTGATGGTGGAGTACAGTATCACAAGCAAAACAGTCATATCACACATGTCAGCATGCAGGACATGTGTTGCTCAACAGCATGCAGTGCAAGTGTAGTCAGTCCTTGTTACTAACAGTAGACATGTCTTTGATGCATGTGTTTTGTTATTAGGTGATGGCCCTCCCCCTGGAACACAATGCATACATGGACACAACATTGCTGTGCAGTTATTCATAACCCTGTAATGTACTGTGCACCATAATTCACAGGTGTACATACCATTGCTGGATGTATATCTGTGTGCCAGATAGGTATCCAATGCTGATTAAAGCCTCTGTGTCTTTAGGAAATAATTGTGGACACATTTTTAGCACATGCATGATGAGTATTCATACAACATCATCAGTGGTGCATGGATAATTGATGGAATACCATTCAGCCACATACTCAATGTACGCTACTTATGGTGAGTGTAGATCATATTGTGGACATGCCAGTCTCATCCATGATATGGTATGCTAAAACACAACTACATATTTAAACACTACACATACTCAATATGTGTCATATGACCTAGCCACTCAATAGCATTACATGACATATATGTGTCAGTTGTGCAAATGGTGATAGGTATGCATACTGTTTAGAGGTGCATATGTGTGCACACATGCAACATTAAGATGTATAGCAATGAAAGCTATGTGTAGTACTGTGGTTACAATAACTGGATGGGGTATAGTACTATAGGCCATCATCATGAAGCATCAGGTGGTCACTCAAGGCTACAAATGTTTCACAAACCAGCACTAATCATGCTGTGCCAGAACTGTACTACCTTGGCTAAATTCACCATTTCACAACCAGTTGTTATGTGAGTTTGTAAGAGGCCAATAAGGAGCATTCCCTGACATGAATGTGTAGTGTGTTGCAGAGTGTTTAAATGCCCCATGATAGGCCTCTACCCCTCAGGTATATTATGTGTAATGTGTGGATGAGATTTTGGATACTGGAGTGTGTCTTTACAGAGGGTTTGGAAATCCTTTATGTGTAGCATGTTAAAATGCTCTGTGTATGACATAGATGTGTATGTTATGTGCATGCTGATTATCAACTGTGCCTATCCAATGGTCACTGCAGTCTAGCCACATTTGTTTGAGATGGTCTGGGTATTGCATGTGTTTGAGGCAGCTAATCACATTAGTGAGATGTGCGTGCTCTTACACCAAACATGTACAGCATGCATTAAGGGTAGGTGTATTACATGTGTACATGGCCTACACCTTAACTATGACATGCACTTTTTATTTACAATAATAAATGTAGAACACACTCAGCAGCATCTGTCTACTGCCTTGATGTCACCCCCAGAGTGACTTACATAGAGATGAGACATTTTGTCAGTGGCCACAACTGTGGCATTGCTACTGTGTGTTTGCAATCTTACAGTACAACAACAGTTTACATTCACAGGGCACCAGATTATATTCCAAATGATCAGTATTACACAACAACAGGCTCCACATCTGTGAACGACACACTCCACATCTCACATATGCATGATCTACCAATACAGATAACAGTAGTATACAGATATGCCATGTTACCTGCATGCTCCATGTGTGGTTGCTGGGTGGCTCCAACCTCCATCATGGTGTATGTCTGCTGCTGTTGTTGTTGGGCAGGTGCCACCAGGCTCAGAAGCAGCTCCTCCACTCTGGTGAGGGGGGATGGATATTAACACCACCTCCTGTTGCAAGCTGTTGTCTATGCACATTAGCATCACGCTGACGGACATGTCTGAGAAGATCACTGCATTGGTGGCGTACCTGCTCATATGTCCGGTTATGCAGGCCTACCTCATTGACCCTACAGACAACATCTTGCCACATTGCAGTATGCTTTCCTCAAACAAACAGCAGCACCACAGACTAGTGAAAGAACCAACCTGTTAGCTGCTAGCAACACTGGCTGTGCTCGTGGAATATAGGTAGCTTTGTTAATCCAAGGAAAATCAAGTTTTTCAAAAGTAGAATAAAAACTGCTTTATTAATCTGATACTTAAAACCTTAAAGTGTGATAATTCACATACACTTTTCATCACTAAAAAAAGCGTGACTTCTTCAGAAGGCATTTCAGTTGTGGCTAACAAACAAGCCTTTTTAAACTAACGTAACTAGCGTAATAAATCAATTAATAATTTCATTTAAATTTAAAAGAAAAACGCTCAAATAACTTGCTCCCAATTTGCAGTATGCTCCTGCTGGTCCTGGCTAGTTCGTGAGAACATGAGATGGTAGTGCTGAATCATACTGCTAGTAATGATATCATCTTCAGCACTACTGTAACTGGGGTTCCTGGGATGGGCCATGATCCCTGGAAGACATAAATACAAAAATATGTCTGAGCAAGTCATATGGCACATTTAACATTATACTGTACAGATATCACTGAACTGCCATATATAGCAACCTATAAGCTAACCGAGAGTGAAACACTGTAACTGCTACTTATCACTGCTCACCCCACAACTGTTTGAAAGTGCCTTGCTCACTCTCTATCTAATGAACCATGTTCTGCACAGCAGCAAAATAAAATCACATTATAAGACTATACAAGAGTACCTGGCACGCTGTATGCAACACGATGCACCACCTAGCCACAGCAGATATACATCAAGCTGATGTGTAAAGAAAGATATCATTCATCACAATCAGTGTAAGGTCCAGTAAATGTATTACTATTATACCACACAACTTGTTAATGCCAAACCTGTGGCCAAAATATGTGCAAAACTGGGAATATAGGTCGCATACTGCTGCAGTACACTATGAATGTTGCTAGATATGCAGTTATATGTTTTAACACACATATGTCAAAGTACATGTTACAGACATACCCACACACACATCAGACATAATTACAGGACACAAAGGTATGACAACCCAGATAAGCTTTCAGTGTGTACTATACAGTACTGTGTGTCAGTACTTACACAACCTTAATCTTGAGAAATGTAATCTGTGATGAATACAGGGACCACACAAACAGTGGGTGCAAGTAATGTGGACATGCACCATACTTTGCTGTACAGGCCCAGACCTTCAAGTAGTACTACAGTACACACAGGATTTGCATTCAACATCGGTACCAATCAATAATCATAGATGTAGTGCTTCAGCCTCCAATAACACACCCTAGTTAAAACCAAGGGACTTAATCACACTGTATGCAATAGCACTTGTTCTGCCTAGCAACATAATACACAGCTTTTGCTAGGATCAAAGTAAGGACCCATAATACAATGACATAAACAGTTTCCCATTAAGCTATCCCACAGATACATATCTTTGACGTATTCACAAACATATTGACCATCACAGTCAGTCAGAAGTACAGAGAATCTATTGCAACAAGTAGATGTAGGTGTGTATGAGTATATATAAATATATATATATATATATATATATATATATATATATATATATATATATATACATATACACATCCATTTATATACATATATATGTAGGCACATATACATGTCACCTTTCATAGTGAGAATATCAATTATGCAAAGGATGTAAGGTGTACAGTAATGTAATAAAATCGCACAGTCTTGGGATAAATGCATTGAAGGTGTTCACAGCCGAGGTAGCTTTAGCAGGCCTTACTGGCTTCAACATTGCAAACTGAACAAACCACCCACAGTGTTTAATCACCACATGTTATATACCAGCACTGTATGCTGTCTTGTTTGTCACACACCAAAACCTACATATAAATATGTACATACTAACCTTCACCAACATATATATCTCCCCCCTTCACAAACATTAGCAATATGTCCCCTGCTCTATGCACATATACAGATGTGAATATATATGACACATATATATTTCTCCGTATGTGTGTGGCATACACTCACAAGGTCCACACCGTTGTAAGTCCCTGGATCTCACAGCTGAACTATTAATCCCCCCAACAGCCATTGGCCACACTACTGTAAAGAGCACAGATAACATGGATAAAATCTTTGACATTTAATGCTGAGCTACACATTTCACAGGTATGTCCCACTGCCCACAGGTACACACAGTATTGTCCATAGCAGTAGTTAAACAGAATATCTGTGCATAAAGAAGCACTTCTGCCACATATGAATGGTTCACATTATGTAGACTATTCTTCAATAACATCTACATGCCAGTAAATACATATGTGTCACATACCTTTCCTTTGTATGATTTCGTAATATTTCTTTTCCTTTTTCTCTGTCTTTCTCTCTCTGTCAGTCTCTGCAATAGAGTGATTGTGTTTGTTGGCAGAGATTGCAGCCTGCTTTTATAGGAATTTCCACATGAGCATGTGATTGCCTCTGTGCCAATTAGTGGCCACCATTTGCTAATTGCATGCAGCCTGCTGTGTAGTAATTGCAGTAATCACTGTCATAGCAACCCAGTACTATAAATTGCTGACTCATGTAGGTGTGGCCCTTTCAGCTTTCCAAGATGGAGAGCATCCTTGTTTGCTGTGGACATCATTGTTTAAGACAGAAGGTTGGTATAGTTCTTATATCAGAAGCCAGGGGTGTAGCCAGAGATTCATAGGTTCATACTAGGCTAACTGTCCTTGCGAGCCATTAGAAGCCTAGCCAATTATCCCATGTGAGACTCAAACCCTGCACCTTGTGTTTGTAAGGCAAACACCTTAACCATTAGGCCATCCTCCCAACATTTTGCACTCAGAACTAATGTTGCTGCTTCCAGTACCCACTTGTCAGTGTAGAAATGTACTCACCCCTCAAAATGCTACCCCAAGATACATGGAAAGATGTACTTTCTTTTCAACTGTTACAATTAACTGCCATATAAAGCTAGTTATTGAGATGTATTCCTTTGGCACAAGAATTGTTTGTGAACTGCTATACTGTGACTATTCATTTACTCAGTTCTAAACATTTCTGCTTTTTTAGTGTTGACATTAGCACAAGCTGCTCAGAAAAACTGGACACATTTCAGTACTGTGAGTATGCTTACCTACATCCTTGGTAGACCCTGCACACACATGTATATTCTATATTTGGGTAGGGTTGCAGAAGTACAGAGAGCGTAAGTACTATTGCGTGGATTATATCTTGCTGGACTTACAGAGTTGCTGTGTACATGTTAGTTTATCAAGGCAAGTAGTCTGTCTGAGTAACTCCCAACTGTGGACCTATCCACATGATAGCCAGAGAATAGCCTGTTATTTTGTGTCTGTGCACTACACAGGTCTTTTCAGCAGTAGAGCAATGGCATTCTTACAGTTGGTTGCTACCAGTACATGGTTACATCCATTTGTATTTCAGTGTTGTATTCCTACATAAGGGTATGCTTTCGAAACTCATTCCAAAGCTATTTGCACAGTGTGTAACAGCAGCAAGGCTGATATGCCTCTGTGTTTCTGCCTCTGCCAGACCTCTCAACCAATCAGGTACATATTTGAACAGACTCAGGGAAAAGTCAAGAAAAAGTCAGGGACAATCAGGGACACCTTTAAAATATTAGTGCCATTAAGTTGAGACATTGAGAGAATCAGAGCATATGAATTAATCCACCTTTTCTGAAGTAAAAGAAGCGTCTGACTCTTAATTATTATCATTATTCATTAAGTGTAATTCACCACCTTTCTAGCAAAAGTCAGTAGTTTTCAGAAGGATTCAGAGGGACAGAGCTAACATTTGTGTCAAAATCAGGGACATCCCTGAAAATTAGGGACAGTTGAGAGGTATGGCCTCTGCCCTAAACAGATATGCCAGTGTTTGTCCTGCTGTGATACTGTGTGGGGTTGTAAAGTGATGGTGTAACATTATTTCCTGCTAGAATGGCTGCTTCTTTTATCACAGTCATGTAATGTAATCCCACAACAACTGTTGGTCAACATCCACAGAACAAGTTGTGTGGTATGGTATTCCTATTTTTCCTTTAGATTCACTCATTCTGATGCATGATATATTTATTTAAGCACCAACTTGATGTATATATACCGTGGCTTAGTGGTACTTCATGTTGTGTAGTGTGTGCAAGGTCAGGGATTCGAGACTTACAGAGGTGTTTTATTTTGCTCCTGAGCAGAACAAGGGCCCTCACATACAGAGTAACTGAGGCACTTTTAAGCAGTTGTAAGTGGGTTTGCGCAGGTTTGTGCATTGCTGCGCATTGCTTAGCCAAGCGCAAACAAGCACAAACTCGCGCAAACCCACAAACTACTGCTTAATAGTGCTTATTTCCGCTAACCCCCGCGCTCATTTCTTTGAACGGAAAGAAAAATGGGGAGATAGGAAAGTGTTGAAAAAGGGGGACAAAGAGGGAAATACAGTATGGAAAATAGCTTGGGATGCGCTGTATGGGTGTAGGGAAGGTCCATAGCTGCCCATTTCTTCAACGGCAACAGCTGTGCATATGCAATAAATTTGGAGGTAGATATGAAACCTTCAACCCCTGAGAGAGGGGTGAGGACAACAAAGTATGTTGTAATGCCAATTAAATAACATTTCATGTGTCCAGTGGACATGTGTGCAAAATGGGCAGCTATGTATGGGGCATAACTTTTTTTTTGGGAGGTGAGAGTGGAATGTGGGGTAGGGGAAGTAGGTATATTTGGAGAGGTAGGTTGGGGAGGTAAACAGACAAGATAAACAAGATGCATACAGGGGCGGTATATGACACATGTGGTGGGTGAACACCTTTGATGGGGAGGGATGTTTGGAAATCACAAGCCCATGAGCCCCCAGATGAAAACAGTGGGACTGAGGTTCCCACCCGTGGGCGGTCACCACTGCACGTTCATGGCCAAGAGGGTGGCTGTGGTGGGGGCTGTGTAGGAGGGGCAGGCTGTCCCGGGAGTTGCACTACTCGGGCCTCAAGCTGGCGTAGAGGTTCTGCAACAGAACGTTCAATCTTTCTATGCACCACAGCCCGGACCGTTCGAAGGGTGATAGGTGCCCCTCCTCTGCCCACGCTTGCATGGGGGGGCAAGCCCCATCCCCTGCAGCACTTCCACCCGAAGATGGCACAGGGCCGACAGAGGAGGAGGTACCAGGCTGGGCACCAGATCTGCTGGTGCCAGGTGCCATGGCCAGCTGAGGTGGGACAGGGGGATCCGCTGGGACCGGCCTTCCCATACAAACTATGTTTTGGAGAGTTTAATAAAGATATGAGATAGTAACAGTCAACAGCATTCTCAATTAGTTATAAAAGCACACAGAAGTATTCCCATTAACCCAACACACCAGATTTTCAACAGTTGAAAAGCAAGCATAACACATGCATATATAGAACAATAGTGGACATTACAACAGCATGCAGGTTGAATTGATGGCAACAGGCCATCAATATTGTGGTATTTTAACAGGGCACATGCATAGAAATAAATGCAAATATCTATAAACCAATAGGACATATGTCCCAACAAATGTTTTGAGATTAGACATACCGACTGAGGTGTGGAATTGCATTTTTTTATGCACATACAGTAGGGTGAAAAAAGATAGCTCAATTAACAACTTATGTGTCCTTCTAGTTTTCACTACATTCATATTAACTGCAGTTATATGCCCCTTACATGTATTACTACACTACCCAATGTCCTTATATTGTGCAATTGGATTTTGCTAGATCATTATATACATGAGCTGTATCTTACATAGAAACTGTCCAAGATGCAGATGTTACTGCAACATATTTTGAGAATTGCTCACACACACTACTGTTAAGATGGTACACTGACAGCTCTACTTTCATATAATTATCTAGATATGTTCAGGTGAAAGTATCAGTTATATGTTAACAGCTCCCTACATTTCTGGCAGCACACTGACATTTCTGGGGAACACAATACCAAGCTACTCATTGCCAGATTAACCTGTACATGCTGGGCATGAACCAACAGTTGAGGGCTGTAAATATGCATAAAAGCTACTGGCACTCCCTTCACCCACATTATATGGGCCTACCCAAGTGTGGGATGACACTGCTTAATACAACACTACTATTTGTAGAATGCAACAGTACAACTACATATCAAAGAAAATGACACAGATGCACTCCAGGAATTATACATTTATTAAAGGATTATTACACCTTTATTTATTGGGTTAAAACACTTTTTGAAGACTCTCTCATTTATTTTATATAACAGTACATGCAGAATAATTACTAACCTGCCTGATGACGCAGCCTTTCCAGTCTATCTTCGTGGGCTTGCTGGTTCATTGCCCGGACACCTGCAGCTGTGAATAAATGCAGTGATATTGAGACATACCTATCCATAGTACAGACAAGCATAGCAATTCTTAACTACTTAATACAATGGCTACTTACTCAGTACTGGGGCATTATGCATTGCACTGGATTCCTGGACCCACTGGTCTAGTTGATCCTCCCTATGTCGCTTCAGGTCAGAATAATGGTGCCTGACCTGCTCACCAGTCCAAGGAACACCAGTGGCACTGGTGAGATCACGGGCAAGACCCTTTCAGGCCTCCATTTTATATTGGGTACCCTGGTACTGGCCCCACAGGAGTTTTTCCTCATGATTGTGGGCAAGGAGCCAAACCATTACTTTGGACTCCTCAATGCCCCAGCGTTGCACTCTAAATCGAGTGCCTTCTCCAACACCGGCCATGCTGACTGCAGAAGGAAGCTACAGCCAGTTATAGCAAGTATTCCCACCTGTGGAGATTAAATATGCCTCATTTCCCGCACTTATTTGTGATTGGCCACTTTTGGAAAAACTCAGCTGTAGGCACGCCTGCTTAGCTGATGTTGGCAATGTTTAAAATTCCTTTGATAGATATGTGTCTGTTGAAAGTGCATGTTTATGAAATGCTGTCATGACTTAGTGGCTAAGTACTGTGACTATAGTGCACAGTATCCTGAGTTCAAGCCCTGTCACTGCTTTTTATTTTCCTACTGGGCAGACGTGACTGGTTAAGGTACAGTAAAGGAGGTGTGGCCGTGTTTAACCAACTTTGCTCAACTTTGCCCGATTTTGCCCAACGTTGCTCGATGTTGCTCAATGTTTCTTGACGTTGCCTGATGTTGCTCAACGTTGCCCTACATTGTGCTGGTTAGCGTGGTGCACAGCTACATGCAAATACATTGTGGTTGCGCTGGTTGATGCTGTGCGCAGCTACGTGCAATTGGTTTTAAATATGAAAAACTAAAAAAAGTGCCACAAACTGCTGGAGGAAACTGGATGAAGGTTATTTATTTAATAATTCACAAGAATCATGTCAAACACATCAGCATTAACACCTTTAGATAAAACTGCGTTTTCGTCCTAATACACTGACTTCTTCAGATAACCTCTGACTAAATTAATGAACCTTTTATACATTAATTAAATAACAAGTTAACCAATCACATAAATTCATAAATTAATGCCCTTTTCCTTTGTTTTTTGTTTCAAATATGCTCAATACTGGTAAAATGTGCTTAGCAGTGCTTTATATTGCTTAAAATAGGGTACTCATGCCTCAGAATTCATAACCATTTCACCTTCATATATATATAATTCATTCACTACTACATTTAACATTTCAATGCTTTTTACAAAACTTTGTGCGAAGGCTCTAACCACTATGCTATCACTATTTTGCTCAATTTGTATATATATATATATATATATATATATATATATATATATATATATTTATATGCAGTTAATGTCACTCATCATTTTCTAACATAGATGATAAGCAGGCAGGGTATTTTGTTTAGATGCTTTAATACATAGAAACACATCAGGATGGATAGCAGCATCATAAAATATAAAAAATATAGTTAGCAGACAGATCTTATATACATACATGCTTACATCTCAACAGCTAACTACAAAATGGCAGTCAGGTTCACACGTGCTCAGTATTTATACAGTTGTGCAAGCCCTTGGATAGCTACTTAAAGGTACATACACACATGTTGATCTACATCCTCCCTCTTAAAAAGATTACCCTTTGTAAAAACATTAGAGTTAGACATGCATTACTATAGAAATTAGAATCAAAACACAATGTTCATGTCCAAGTTGCTTTGCATCTGTTATAGAGTTTAGAGATGTGACCCTATCTCGTAACATAACAATCTGGATTAAATTTAGCAACAGGGACATTCTTCAGTGAATAACTAGTATTAGGAACTTCTGCATTCATCACAGGAATGGTAATATTCTCTGGAACTTCCTCTGGAAATGGAACACTGGACATCTCACCTTCAGATAAAAAGTCTTTCTCACAGGCTATGTGTTGTGATACAGGCACAGAGACTGGTATTAAATGTTTCTGATTCCACCTAAAGTCTACTCCTTGTGATTCCACAATGTATGATCTCAGCTCTGGGCAAATACTCTTCACGACACCAATATGATCATAACCTCTGGACGTTTGCATCCTTACCACTTCTTCTCATAATGGATTGAGCAGTTTGCTGGTTTTATCTTAGTAGGACTTCTGGGTTAAATGCTTCTTTAACAGATTAGTTTTCACTGACCTGTTGTTCTTGACACATGGAACTAACAATTGACTACTGATTGGTAATGTGGTTCTGGTTTGTCTCGACAGAATTCTCTGAGCAGGTGAACCAAGATGTTTATCACAAACATTTCTGAGGTTCTAGAGAGTCAGGAAAACATCACTATGATCTTGTTTTGATTTATCTAGTAACTATTTTGTACTTTGAACTGCACGTTCTGCCAAACCATTTAACTGCAGATACTCAGGGCTACTTTTGACATGAGTAAATTCCCATTCTACAGCAAATCTTTTGAACTGTTATCATGTAAACTGTGTGCCATTGTCAGAAATTACTTTGTGCAGACTGCCATGTATTGCAAAATGATGCTTCATCTTAGTAATGACAGTACTGGATGCTAGGTTAGGAAATAAGTCAATCTCATACCAATTGGAGTAAGAGTCTACTAACACCAAATAATGTTGACCATTCCACTCGATGGTGGTAGCTACTGTTAACCAAGGTAGTTCCAGAATCTGGTTTAGCTGAAGTGGTTCCTTCTGTTGATGCGGGTTAGTACTATTACACATGGAACAAGATGAAAGTACTCTCTCAATGTCCAGTGACATGGTGGGATGTTGGCATAGTGGTTAAGGTGTTCACCTTGCAAATACAAAGTGCAGGGTTTGATTCTCACACGGGGTAATTACCTAGGCTTAAAATAGCCCACAAGGCAGTTAGCCTAGTAAAAACCTATGACCCTCAAAACATAGAAGACCAAAATACTAGTTCTCTCACCTTTCTTTTGCTAGAATCAGTTCATGGGTGACCATGATGCAAGATAGTAATGTACTCTGGTTGCAAGGACTTTGGAACAGTTACTTTCAGACCTTTCATAATGATACCTCTGCCAGACAAAATCTCATCTCTGTATGGAAAATAAGATTGCACCTCTTGAGCTAAACCAGACTGCTTTGATGGCCATCCTTGTTGAAAAAAGTGGTTGAGCCTCTGTAAAACTGGATCTGTGGTTGTGTGATCTCTCAACTCATCAAGATGTATGGAAGAAAAATTTCTCACCGCCATGACTTCAAAATCAAGATTCTAATTCTTGTGCTATCATGCTTTGGAGTCTGGCTGGAGCTGAATGTATAGGTTTTGTCAAGATAGTGACTAGAGGTTGATGGTGTGTTTCGATCTGGATAGGTGTACCATAAACATAATCATGGAACTTTGAACATGCAAACGCAATTGCCAAAAGTTCTTTCTCAATCTGGGCATATTGCATTTCAGTTTGGGTAAGAGTTCTAGATACATAGGCAACAGGTTGATCCTCTTGTAGAATGACTACACCAAAACCAAATTTCGAAGCATCATAGGAAGGTGTAACTGGTTTGTGAACATCATAGTATCTGAGAGTTGGTAGACTAGCAATTCTCTGTTTCAGGACATCAAATGCTCTTTGGTATTGCTCTAAACTAAATCATGATACATATTTCCATGTCAGCTCTCTGAGCATGGCCGAAAGTTGGCCCAAGTCTGGAATTAACTTGCCTAAGTAGTTAACCATGCCCAGAAAACATTGCAGGGCTTGAACATTGTCTGGAGCTGGCATTTTGAGAATGGCTGTTTGCTTTGAAAGGTCTGGTCATAGGCCTGTATTAGTAAATAAATGACCAACATAAGTAACCTCTTGTAGCTTGAATTTGCATTTCTGCAGAGTAAGCTTGAGATTCACTTGACATGCTCTTTCTAGAACTTTTATGAGGTTTCTGTCATGCTCCGCTTCACCATGACCTCTTACTAGTATGTTGTCTATTATAATAGCACAAGGATACCGAGAAAAAATTTGCTTCATTGCATGTTAAAAAAACTTCACTTGCAGAATTTATCTCAAACTGCATTCTCAAAAATCTGTGCCTGCCAAACAGAGTACTAAAAGTAATGAGCAATGATGATTTTTTTTTTTTGGTTAAGCTGAATTTGCCAAAATGAACTCTTTGCATCTAAGACAGAATAAACAGTGGCATTTGGCATCAACACTGTGACTTCTTCAACTGTGAGCATTGGATGAGGACTTTTTAGCACTTTGTTCAAATCTCACCATTCAATACATATTCTGATGTCATCTGAGCTTTTCTTATGAGCTACCACCATGGAAGATACCCACTAAGTTGGAGATGCAACTGGACAAATCACACCTTGTTGCACCATTTTAACTAATTCAGCTTTGACTCTGTACTGCATGGCTATTGGTACTTTACATGCTGGCCTGATTACTGGACCCTCTAAGGCTAATCTCATGAAGTACACAAATGGAAGTTTGCCTAGTTTGTCTTCGAAAAGATCAGCATAGTTTAAAAAAATGTTTTGGGTGAAATTAGAATAGCGGTCTTTTAAGTTAACTTGGTGCACTTCCTTATTAAATGAAAGTAGTCCCATTTTCAAAGTGGCTCTAAGCCCTAATACTCAATAACAAGTTGTAGCATCTCTCCGCAGAGTAACATGAAAACACTACTGAGCCTTCAGTCTGAATTTCTTCACCTCCATAAACAACAAGCTTCACACACATTGCCTAATCAAGCCTTTCATCATGACACACTCTAGAAAATGTTTTTGCTGACATAACATTGCACTTGGAACCTGAGTTAACTTTGAGCTCTATGGGTTTACCATTTATCCGAACTGTACAAAATACTATTTTTTGCCCTTAAATCTACTGCATTAACTGTTTCATGAAGCACTGACACACCATCAACATAAAGAGTAGAGTTACAGCTTTCTACTTGATCAATTCATTTCTTAAAATGTTCCCTCTTAATTAAAGAATGTGGGCCTTTTGATTTACAAAACCTTTTGAAATTATCACACTTATTGCGGGCATTGTTGACCAAAAGCTTAACATTTTTCCCTTTTTAGATTCATGACTTCCACCACAATTGTGGCAGTTGGCAATGAAACTGGGTTGGGGCCCATGCTTTGAGTTGGCTGACTCACTCTTACGCTTCACTGAGACTGTGTGAACTTTGGAATTTGCTAGAATGTTCTGGGGTTAACCAGTGAGTGTGCAGGGGCTTCTGACCCAGCTAAATTAAGCAGAATGAATGACTTTGTACAGTCAGCTTTATCAGAAAATGCAGCCTGTATGAAAATGTCATACTCTTGCTCAAACACTCTCCAGTTCTCAGCAATATTACTGTCAAGCACAAGTGCACTGGATTTTTGAACTCCATCTGCCATGTCACAAAGTATGTACAAACACACTGAAAATATGACCCTTGTAGTTATGTATGAATAAACTGTTCTGTGAGCTTTTAATAACATTCAAATGCACAATAAATTCTTTGAAATACTGTACTGTGTGAAATATGCTCTGAAATGGCTGTATTCTGCAAAATAAATTTACTGTAATATTGAAAAAACCGCAGTGGTGCAGTGAAAAAGCTGCAGTGGTGCAGCGGTAGCGTTGTTGCCTCACAGCAAGAGGTTCTCCCAATCGATTCTTGGCTGCAGCGCCTTCTATGTGGAGTCTGCATGTCCTCTGCATGGTTGAGTTGCCTTCGAAAGACATGCGTAGAATGGGCATGCCTTCGTTGAAGGTTGGGCATCTAGCTGGCACCTCGGCACTGTAAAAATCCACCACCAATCATTAGCGGACCGGAGTTCTGCTCTGGCAACCCCTAACCAGGAAGAGCCGAAAGAAGAACAACATTGCACAAACATGCAAACACTTTGCACATTTCTGATAACTCGAATATCTTTAATTAATACAAAAATATGGATTCACTAAGCACATATTGAAAAATGTAGTAATTTCCCCTTATTTTATTTATTTTATGCAAGTTGGACTTTATTTCAAACATTTTCCTTAGTAATTTGAATATTTTTATCAATATCGTACACATCGGTTTATGTGAATATCATTTAGAGCATTCTGTATGCCTCATGTCATATTTTGCAAATAAAAAATAGTGCTGAGCAAGTTTTAATATCTGAAATTCGTTTCTGACCTGTTTTGCAAAGTATATGTACAGGAGGGACGATTCACTCTTGTATATTCTACCAGTTCTAAGCAAGTGCCTTAAGTCATTTTAGTCATGCAGCTTCTAACACCATCCCCGGGATTCATGAAGCTCAGCGCAAGGCCGGCATTAGGCTTACGCCAACCGTGTGGCGTGAAGATGGTGCAGTAGCGCCAAATGCATATTATTGAAGGCGCTCTGCCGCCACAGCCTCGTGCATAGGAAAGGAGCGTGAGTGCATAGGGCGTGTTGAAGTGCCGCACGGAGCTGTGGAAATGTCAGCTGTCGACGTGCAACCTAAAATGCTTGCATATAACAATTTGCAAGCAATAGTAATCACATCTGTCAGTGTCCGTGGATACTGAAAAGTATGCAAAACATGCAAGACAGTTCCTGCGAACACAAAATGAAGAAGCAAACACAAATGCACGGTAGGGAATAACGGGTCCCTATCCCTCGAACTGATGACATTGAAAACAGTGTGCCCATAGTCCAACGCAGTGTAGATAGTTATACCAAGTGAAAGTGAAACGCATCATATGTTAGCGCACCGCCAATAGGTATGTCCAGCCCAATGGTCAGGGTCACCAGCTGACCCATATTGTGAGGAGAGTACACAGCTGGGCAGATGTGTCCATAACAAAAAACACGATAAATGTAAATATCTAGCAACCATATGACAAAATTATATCCCACAACGCATGTAATAGTCACATACAATAGGTATGTCCATATTTAACATACCATATGTGACGGGAAATAGAATAAGCATGTAAACAAAACAGAAGGAGCATCTAAACTGCTACAACAATAAGGCAACATGTAGGCTGAAAGGAACAGTATTATCCATAGCGTTGACTGTGGGTATGTGTTGTCCAGTACAATCGGATATGTGTCCGGAATATATCCCGTCCTGTAGACATCTGAACACAAGTTGGAATGTGTGTAGTGGTGGCATTTTGTCCAGCCCTAGATGGTCATGCAGAACCTACTACCAATGATTAGAACAAAATCCGCACATCTGTGGTCCAAGCCGTACTTTTCAGGATGTGTCACAGTTGAATGGGTATTACCCAGGTGTACCAACCATGTCATGAAAGTTAAGTATGGGCGTGTACCTATGTGCATGAGGTATAGCATGTGGAAGGTGAAACATGCCAGGTAGTCCACACAACCATACAGGTACCTGACATATGTAGGGTATGCAATGTGTTACCTTGACCGTGTCATGGGCCATCAACCAAAGCAGTGATGGATGGAGTGTCAGGAATATGTGTGTGTGGGGGGTATGGGTAATGGTATAATCCTCAAAGGCGAGACTGTGTTGTATGCAGAATAGGTGAACTGGAGGTGTATGAGAGAGCAGCGGGTGAAGCAGAAAGAAACACAAAGAACATGTATACACATCTGCAATACAACCAGGCAGGCCATACTGTAGAACACAATCCCACAAACATATGAATATTAAAACGTGCGATACAAATGTACAGAAATGTCACCGGCACATACCCACAGATTGGTCCTGATGGAACTGGCCAAATCAAATGCAACACACCTGGATGCATAATAGACTACCCAGCATCCCCTCCACAGCACACAACATGCCCCCATACCTGAACGTCCACCAAATCCAGCCATACTTGGACTACTAGTTTGGCGCAGCCACATCTACACATAGTGACCACTATGCATATGTAGTAGGTAGTGTCACCCTAGGCAGTTTCAGGATTGCAAACTATGTATCCCTTGCATGTAAAACCCCCAGCACATTTTCGTAATGCCAGAAGAATGGTCGGTATCGGTCTTGTTAAATTTTTGGATATCCCTCATGGGATAAGCAACCTGTGTAAACATTAGAATGGGTATCAAGACACGATTTCCAGTCCTGTAGACATCTGAACACAAGTTGGAATGTGCAGTAGTGGTGCACGAGATTGTCCAGCCCTAGATGGTCATGCAGAACCTACTACCCAGAATCAAACACCTGCCCGTGAAGCATGTGTCCCGATACAAATAAGCAAGAGAATATATTGCACACATTCGCATAGTGGCACATGGAAAAAGGGTGATGAAGGCACTGATGTAAACAGGATACCCCCTGATCCACTGTGTGAGGGACAATTACTGTGTGGGTAGGTGTGACCTGACCAACAATGATACAATGCCAAATGTTCTGTGATTGCAGGAAATAACTATGTACCATACTGCATGTAACAGTTGCCTAAAGCGGTCACGTCAGGATAGAAAAAAACATAATTCGTACAAGAAACAGGCTAACAACTAAAGTGCTAAAGGTGTAGGCTCACAGCTAGGAAACTAATGAATATTCCAAACCTGCACCGACCGTGGGTATGTGTTGGCCTAAACAATCTGGTGTCCCCAGAAAATATCCCAACCTGTACATATGACAATGTCAACCCTACCAATGGTCAGAGCATTCGCACAATAACTGGCCAGCCTTTTAATCACTCACAAAGCCAGTGACCTTTGGAGGAAAGGTGTTGAATGACAATGACTACTTACTACAATGAAGAGTAATAGATGCATTTAACTGCAGAAAATTAGTAGTAATATGAATCTGTCAACACGTTCCAAGTTAATAGTAATAATATGGTAGAAGTGTCCGTGATTGTCCCTGAGTTGTCATAGCCTTGTCCCTGTCACTGTAGAAGCTAGTCCCCGAGTATCACAGAAGTCCGTACACATATGTACACCAACCAACTGTCACATCTGTTGACAGGACTATTGCATACCTGTAGTGAATTTATAACTGATGTCCAGAATAATATTCATTGTATCCATAAATGAATGAAATAGTCAAATGGGAAGGGAACCACTCCCCACACTAAATTATGTAGCGCCGACCTAATAATGTGGTCAGAGGTGCCCAAACACCTGCGTCTGTAAACACAGGTAGAATGTTAAAATCTGGACTAACTCTGTCCATGTTCTATGTCTGATATTTGAACAGTGCCAGGGCAGTTCTAGTCACCAGTTGGACGAGCCTAAACCTGGACCAGCACATGAACACCCTGACATACAAAAATGCGTATGTGCGAGGACTATAAGCATAGGAGTTCTGAATATCCTTGGAGTGAGTAGACATGCAGCACGGGTCAAGAGCAGTAGGAAATAAGGAATGTCGTAAGTGTAGTACTGCAGTTTTCCCAGCAGGAGAATGGATGCCTGCTGTGTAAGGGAAGCGGTGAGGCGTATGTCAGAGTAGCTATGAACCATGGGTATACATATAAATGAGGCAGAACAACAATAGTGTAGTGGTTAGAGCATCCACCTAACATCAAGGCATTCCCGGTTCAAGTACGACTATAGTACATATTAATTGTGTAATGAATGCCTCTGTGCTGTAAAGCCAACATTTATACATGTAAAGGTGACCGCGTGTCTCGCATGGGGCCGTTAACCAGATTCCATCAGTCAAAGTGGTACTTTCATAAGGAATAAGGCACATGTAATCCCAAAGCAGTGCCAGTAAACATATGTAACTCAGACTAAGTAGATGCAAGTGTGCCTGCGCGGGTGTACGCAGCTTTTAGCATAGCAAATGTATGTTGTCTTGTACAGCTGTAACTTTTATATAGATATATATAGATAGATGTGTGTATAGATAAATATCCACAGACATAACAGAAATATGCAATTATATATATATATATATATATATATATATATATATATATACATATATATATATATATACATATATATGTAAGGAACGCCGAAAGATGAAAGCAAACATAAGGGTTGTGAAGGGAATCTAGAGCAAGTAAGGAATTATAAAGTGCTCACAGCATATGTCAGATAAAGCTGCACAAGTGTGAGTAGAGCACTGCTATTCACACCAGAGGCAGGGTTATACCAGTGGCCATAACATAGTTGAAGTGCTGCTTCAACATTGTAAACAGACAGAATGTAGTACATGTTGCGACCACCTACACTTGTAACCCGCAAATCATTCGTAATCCATAACACCAGGAAAGGCACGTATGTGCAAATATGAATGGATGGTGAGCCTGTGAATACATAAGGTGGTACAAAATATGTGTAGGGCCCCAATGCTCTGGAGAGGGCAATGTGTAAAGGTGTGTCATAGCTGTGATAACAGGTGTATAATGACTGGTATGTGTAGAAACTCAACACGGGTGTGCTGGAGAAACTATGGATATGCGATTATGGACACAGGAGTGCTAGGGTATGTTGTGCCAGTTGCAATGGAGTGGCCTGTGGAGGTCAGCTAGTATGTAGGTGCAATTCCCAAATAGAGCGTCTTCTGTGGGGAGACATGCGTGAATGGGCATATCATTGTCGGACCTTTGCGTCAGGGTTGGCAGCCTGGCACGTAAAACCTAAACGCCACCCATGAGCGGAACGGAGTTCTGCTGTGACAACCCCAAACCGGGAAAAGCAGAAAGACACAACTACATGCAGACATCAATATGTTGACGTACAATCTCAGTAACACAAACACTCATTCTATTAACATTAATAATATGAATGCGCACAGAAACAAACACAGTAGCAGGAATAACAGGCTGTGCATACGAGTAATAGGTCGAATGACACTATCACATCACACTTATCAGCGGCACCCCAGACATGAAAAACGTGCAACATCTGTCAGCTGTATAACGTGCAGTATACTGATCACAAGTTCACCGGAGTGAAGTGTTGGTGTCATAATGACTAAGGCAATAGTATGCTGTTGAAGCAGAGATAAAACCCAATACGCATGTGTAAGTGTCTATGTCCGGGAAATACATAGGTTAACGGACACACAGATGTATATATAGATAAAAACGTATATATATATATATATATATATATATATATATATATATATATATATATATATATATATATATATATATATATATATATATATATATATATATATATATATATATATATATATATACACACACACAAAGATATACTACAGATATATATATATATATATATATATATATATATATATATATATATATATATATATATATATATATATATATATATATATATATATATATATATATATATATATACACAAACAACAGGAATTGATATATACATATACACACAAAACAAATATGTCATTGTAGATATACACATGTACATAACTAGGTTACTTTACAGCAATTAGGGGTAACATATATACAGCCCGGGCATATGTGACTGGGAGGTCCAGTAAATAAACATTGCACCCCCCCCAACACCGCCCAGCTAAGCCGGTCATACATACAGACTGGCAATAAAGATTACTACACTGCTGCTGTCCAAAACACCGGCAGGAAAGTAGCAGTGGGAGAGATCTGCAAGGTCTACACTTTAAACATGGATAATGGTGCCCCTTGTGGGACCCCAAAAATTCAGTGTATGTGTCAACCTGTTGTCATCGATGCAAGCAGGATGTAGGTGTACATGGAACAGTAGGTTGTGCAAGTGTGATAATACATGGGTTGACAAAACGTACGACATGTGTCACGAGACGGGGAGAGTGGGCAATGTGTAGGGGTGTGCTCATACCCCAGCTGCGCTCACAGTAAGTATATGTCATGAGTGCTGTAGAAGGGTGCCAGGTAGGTGGACCATGGGTATGTAATAATGGGCTTAAGTGTGCAGCTGCTGGTTGGCAGAGATGTAGTAGGCCCACCCAGTGGAAGTCATTAATATTCCTATGTGGGCACAGCAGACACCTATATATCCCAAACCTGAAAAGCACATCTACCGGATATACTGTAAACCATCGGGGGAATACATAGAGACCAAATCAGTGCCGTGTACCCGATTAGCATGGATGTCCATAGTTATAAATCAGAATGTAACAAAGTCCAAATAAACACTTCCAGAACTAGTGATATTAGGAGGACAGGTGGCAGAATACAGGTAATGACAGATGACATGTATGAGTCATAAACGGCATGTACCTCGACAAATGTGAATGAATACATATGCTCTGTGACTGTCAATGTGTCTGGTTAATAGAACCAATCATCCAAATGTGTCCCACAGGGTGTTATGCAGTGTTCCTGATACAGTGTTCAGTCTCCCCCATTGGTATGTGAGGTCTGCTAGTGATGGAAAGTGCATAATTTGATGACCACCACAGGTAGACGGTAGCATAATAGATGGTTCCACACCCGTACGCCTGTGAGTGATACACCCGTCTGGGCAGTTGTGTCCTGCAAAATGAATGTTATGGCACATGGCTTGTGAGTTCGGGAAAGGAGGGAATATATTGTGTGTAATGGTGTCAGAAATTAATTTGTTGTATCAGAAACAGCTACATGTAATAGGAAACAGCATTAGCAATTATAATGCTACAAGAATAACCTTAACGTATGCAAACCATGGAAGTAGTCAGTTTACAACTGGCTGTGGGTATGTGTTGCCTTGACACATGTAATAGCTCTACATATAGGATCTATAGGGCCGCCACCATTCTGAATGGCCAAAGTGGGACCTGCTCTGTAGAAATGTCAGACATACCAGGGCAGAACATACCTACAGCCATGCATAATACAGCAATATACATATCAGCACAAATCAAAGCGTAGTCTAGCAGCTGTAAAGTTGCTTATGCTACTACATATAACATATCGACATGTCAGGTATACAAGACCGGTAACAAGCAACCACTACAGACATGCAGAATATGAGAATGTCCCCTAATCAGGACAGTTGCAATGGCTAGAGTATCGTCACATGCCATATGCCTAATGAGGGACTGTCCCATGCAAAGTGGGAAAGATGTCATTCCTACAGTCTCCCGTCGTGCAATCTGAAAGGTGGAAAACATACAGTAGGTATGCGGTAGCGTGACTCGCCGGACAGCTGCATTAACAAAATCATATTCACATGTCAACATTGCAGAGTATCGGTTCCCATGTATCAGGCAGATGGGAGCAGATTGTATGAGGAACATGCATATAATATGATTACGTCACTGGACAGGCCACCGAGTCCGTACAGTCGAACGCCTGCAGTCGCCAAATGGTTAGACATACCCGATACTGTAGTCATGTAGTCCGATGTAATATGCATCACAAGGGATTGCACACACCCAGCGTGAGTGACAAATGTAAGCAGAAATGTTGGTGAGCGAGTGGCTGTAAGTGTGCTTGTCTACCAGTATGCTAGTAGTGCACTGTCAAAGAAATGTGGAGTCTAAACGGGTAAAAGGTGCTGTAACCAGAGATCAGCAGTGCTTAACACTGTGCAAACCCACACACAACTGCTCCCACCTGCTGCAATGTGCCTTACCCAGTCCATATCCAAAGGTGTCGGTCTGTCCGCAAACAAAGAACCACCCTATTCACATGTTAGTAGCAGTACCCTGCGCACAGCACATAACTCATGTGAATTAACAATAGACCATGGCATATTACAGACAATAGACCACACACACACCATGCAGCACAGTCATCCAACAGTATAGCAATGTACTGGCAGATATGTCCGGACCACTGGTGTATGCATATCTGGCCGTCCTGTGTGTCAGTGTGTGAGCATGCCCAGTATGACTGTTACGCATGTTGTCGACCGACATTACCGCCATACCGTCATGTGTGTGAGCATGCCAAGTATGGACAACTGTATTGCATGTGTCACATGTCCAGATAGTCAGTACTGTGTTGCTGACCCCTCTGTTCTACACAGACAGGTGTCATGCTGTGTCTGCAGAGTACCTAATGGTCATGTGGCATTGACAGTTGCTACATGTCTGCATAGCATGGGGGGACATCCACCCACATCCACCTACACAGCACCGTGGGTGGTGCACATGACTCTCACATGTGTAGGTTGGACGGGGGGCACAGCTGACAGTTGTACACATCTACCACTACTGTACTGGTATGCCAGGTACTCCATGACAGTGTGTGGACCTACCTAAATTGCCGGTTGGAGGGATACCAGTGCACGTCAGATCCCAGCATTAAATACCAGCACAGTGGTGATGGACAACCTAGCTTTCACAACCTACATCAAACTGCCTGGCCTGCTGTAGTCTGTGTGTATTTTTGGGGGTTGGGGTCATTCATTGGGCATATCCATAGGCCATTGTATATCATTTGTCTGTAGTGGTCCACACCTGTCCTGCTGCATGGAACGTGTGTGGGCTGTATGGACACACATGATGATCATCCCATAATCTGCAGTGGGTTAGGACACCCTGTGTACTACTGGCTACCATTGTGACCCCCGTATGTGCTACAGATGTCATGGTGCCACTATGGACGTGTACTGTCTGCTGCCCTAACAGTCGGCCACCAAAGTCTCTTGTATGCTGACATACATACCATAGCAATGGGTAAATACACATTCTAATACAACTGCCAATTTTTAGGTCAACAGACGTACCCTGGGGGTGTTCTGGACCTGAGGACGGTGCTGGAGGGCTGCCTATGTCAGATGCACACAGTGCACCTCCTATACATGGTCGAGCACAGGTAAGTGTCATGTTTGGCATCCATTGTACTGTGTGCGGGTCAGAGAGGTGACATCCGTGGGTACCTACTGTGTCAGTGCATATGCCTTGTGTTGCCTCTTTGCCAAGGGCAGGTCATACTGTGCACGGCCTTTCGCCGACTTGGCCCTGCTCAGTTAGTTTCTTCGCCAAGTCACACTGTGCCTGTACAGGCCTTGGCAGTGGTGTTGGGCTGTGTGGCCCTGCCCCATGCTGTTCCTGCAGCAACCGTTACTGCAGGATCAGAATGTGTAGCATAGAAAATACCATAACAAATTGTGTGCATGTAGCTACTGAATACTGCAGGGCTCCACCGGATGTGTCCGGATACCAGAACCGTGAACTGAGCATCCCAAACACATGCTCAATTACATGTCCTGCCTGTGCATCCGCCTCATTATGGTGTGAGTGTTCAGGTGTGTGTGCATTGCTGCTGGGTGTCATCAGCCACGACACCAGTGGTTACCCAGCATCCCCCACTAGGACACTGTAGGGGATGTCCATATTGGCAAAGGTGTGGTACAGCTGTTTTAGAAGCCATATATCAGAATTATCATAGCTTCCAGAGCAGACAGCACACACATTCAATGTAGTGCCCTGGCCATCGCATATGGCCTAGCTGTTGGAGGGTATGCCCCTGCAGTGACTGTAGGTCCTACCCCACTCATCGGGTGGTGTTTTGATGTGTATGTGTGTGCAGGCTATAGCACCCAGTACCCCAGGGTAGTCATCCATGTGGTTGAAGAGATGCATATTGCTGGTCTACTAATCATGTGTGTTGAGGACATGTACGTGCTCACTAGCATGTGTTGACATGGCATCTGTGAACTGGCGCAATGCAGATGCCTGTGAGATCCCCATGATATCCCCAGTTGTGCTGTGTGAGGTACCTGTGGCTAGTATACCCAGGGCAACACATACCATGGTATCCACTGTGATGGGTTTCCCTCGGCCTGTTTGATGTGTCAGTTGTGGCAGGCACAGGTCAACAAGCCACTGTAGGAGGTCTCTGTCCACCCCATAGTGCTCCACCATCCCCAGCTCATGTAGCCCCTGGTAAGTCACCCTGGGTCTATAAAGTCTTATGTCACCCCAGTAAGGGATGTTCGGCAGCATACACATCCTCACTGCCCTCAGCCTCCTGCACATATTGGTCTACGTTGCCTGCTGCAGCCCTTCTCATTTGGTTGGATTGTGTCGTGAAATGTCCCAGCAGGTATACACCTGTGGTGTAGAGTGTGGAAGAAACCTGTGTGTATGATGCTTGCTCACATTACCGTACTGTTCAGGTGTGGGCTGGCCATGTCATCTGCTGATTGTGCTGATCGTCACCTGTTTGTGCAGCCTGTACACCCTGACAACCCCACCACTGCTGTTGTCCCTCCCAATGTTACCAGGAAAGTATAGACACACCCCTAGCTTAGGCGTGCTAAGGCAGGAGCATTCCTGAGGCACAGTTCTGCAATGTACATACAGTATGCCTGACCCCCCTCCCAAGCTGTCAACTATATTCGAGCCCTGCACCCAGCTAAATACACACATACACTCCAGGTATCTATATCACACCCTGGGGATAAATGGGATACACTATTGTCAACCTCATCTGCATAGTATAATCTTCTAATGAATAGTTATATGACCCATACCGAACCTCCAAATTAATAACCACTGCTTAGTGTTGCTCAGATCTGTACACAACTGGTAACAGGTGCTTTCTATCACCATATTCGATGTCCCATGGTCTTCCCAGAAACAAAATAACCAGTGTCTACAAGACTACAACCCAGGACCCTGCACACAACAGACAATGTGCATTACCACTATGCCATGGCAGATATACATACATCCCAGCTTATCACGTACAGATCATCCGGCACATACATTCAATAGTGCTGATGTCCTCAGACATATACGTTTATATCTATGTCTTTCTCTCTATATCCACATATATCATATATATTATTTGTATACATATATACCTAGATATACATACACACATATACATGTACACACATATGTAGATATTGCATTTATATCACAACAGCGGTCCACATGACAGCAAAGCATTAGACAGGCATGAAAAGGAAACTACATGTGCCACCTGCATCATGTAGTGTTGTTACTATCAAGGCATGTGTGTTCTGTTGCTTCACATGGGTCAGACTGTATTAAGGATAGGTGTAGGGCTGCTGACATTTGCTCACCAGACCTGTTGGCGAATGTATGTATTGACAATCCAGTGTCTTGGCATAATATGCGGGCTGTGGACACTATATAGGTCAGCAACAAAACACACTGAACACATCCCGCAGCTAGCCACGCACAGATATCACATAGGGTATAACTGCCAAAAACACACACCTGCCATGCCATGGAATTGAGCACCTACCTGTCCAGTCTACCACACTACAGCATTATGCAGTAACAGAACATGCTACTGAGTTTCGGCATCACCGCACTCCCAGAAGCATACTTCTAGGTGGATGACATCATCTGCAAAGGCAAAGACGCCAATAAGGAATGTATGGAGAGGGAGCCATCTAAAAGCATTACTCTGTCCCCAGGCAGCTGGAAACACACACACAAGCACACACTTGGCAGAGCTGGGAGTCGAACATACACCTGACTACCTTATCACACGACAACATTATGCAGTTACAGAATGCACTACTGAGATTAGTGGAACATAGCACTCCCAGAGGCATACTTCTAGGTGGACGATATCATCAGCAAAGGCAAAGATGCCGATAGGGAATGTATGGAGAGTGAGCCTTCTAAAAGCATTACTCTGTCCCCAGGCAGCTGGAAACACACACACACTTGGCAGGGCGTCGAACATACACCTAACTACCTTATCACACTACAGCATTATGCAGTTACAGAATGCGCTAACAACATTCCTGCAATACAGCACTCCCAGAGGCATACTTCTAGGTGGATGACATCATCAGCAAAGGCAAAGACGCCGACAGGGAATATATGGAGAGTGAGACATCTAAAAGCATTACTCTGTCCTCAGGAAGCTGGAAACACACACACACTTAGCAGGGCCAGGCGTCAAACATACACCTAACTACCTTATCACACTACAGCATTACGAAGTTACAGAATGCACTACAAGATTACTGGAACACAGCACTCCCAGAAGCATACTTCTAGGTGGATGACATCATCAGCAAAGGCAAAGACACAGATAGGGAATGTATGGAGAGTGAGCCATCTAAAAGTATTACTCTGTCCCCAGGCAGCTGGAAACACACACATTTTGCAGGTCCAGGAGTCAAACATACACCTAACTGCCTTATCACACTACAGCATTATGCAGTTATAGAACACGCTACTGAGATTACTGGAATGCAGCACTCCCAGAGGCATACTTCGAGGTGGATGACATCATCAGCAAAGGCAAAGACACCAATAGGGAATGTATAGAGAGTGAGCCGTCTAAAAGTATTACTCTGTCCCCAGGCAGCTGGAAACACACTCACACACACTTGGCAGGGCTGAGAGTCAAACATGCACCTAACTACCTTATCATACTACAGCATTACGCAGTTACAGAACACGCTACCGAGATTACTGGAAGACAACACTCCCAGAGGCATACTTCTAGGTGGATGACATCATCAGCAAAGGCAAAGACGTTGATAGGAAATGTATGGAGAGGGAGCAGTCTAAAAGCATATTACTGTCCCAAGGTAGACGTAGACAAACACATGGCAGTGGTGTGAGCGGGACAACTGCCTATCTAAGGAGCACTATTACAACACTACATGGATACGAGACACGCCACAGACAGTACACCCTTCAAGACAGTCTCAGTGTGTTCAATGTATGAATCCATCCTGACGTGGCGTATGGACATCTGTAGCCTGGATGACCACTATCGCTATACAGGATTTCAATGGTCATGCCCATACACAGAGGCACATAACCGACACAAGGTGTCACTGGGCATGCTCACACACTTAGTAGCACACGTCCATTTGGAATGTACTGTGTGTCCATCTACACAACGGCGTACTGGGCATGCTCACACACTTAGTAGTAGTGAAGGGCTGTCTTGTATGCACACGGATTCTAAACATGGAAGGGCACAGTTTGGAATGTGCTGTGTGTCCATCTACACAACGGCATACTGGGCATGCTCACACACTTAGTAGTAGCAAAGGGCTGTCTTGTATGCACACGGATTCTAAACACAGAAGGGCACAGTTTGGAATGTACTGTGTGTCTATCTACACAACGGCATCCTGGGCATGCTCACACACTTAGTAGTAGCGAAGGGCTGACTTGTGTACACACAGATTCTATACATGGAAGGGCAGAGTTTGGAATGTACTGTGTGTCCATCTACACAACGGCATACTGGGCATGCTCACACACTTAGTAGTAGTGAAGGGCTGTCTTGTATGCACACAGATTCTAAACATGGAAGGGCACAGTGTGTCGATAGTGAACATTGTTAGCACGAACGCTGCACTACACACATCTGACACTGGTCTTCAGTGCTAGCTGTGTAGCGTTCGTGATCACAGCTGACAATCTAGATCCAACAATGGTGAATACGGACATCTCTGCAGTGAGGAACACCTGGCATATGGCACAGTTGTACACAATAGCACTACCACCGTATACCTCAGATACAGACATGTGGGCCATAAGACCGGGATGGACCGCTCCAGGTGTTACTGTCCCCAAGTAGATGAAGGCCACTCACATGTACTGACCAGTACACACTCAATAGCCATCACAGATGTCTCAGGTGCAGATCACAGTAGTAAATGCCGCAGTCTACTATGTAGCCCTCGGACATCACCATGTCCTTGGACCAGCAACACACATCCATACATTACTACACCACCATGTTACTCATGGCCAGTGGACTGTACATGGGTCTACAGCAACTGTGCAGACGACACGTGTACTGACAGGGTTCCATCATATGGTATGCAATGCAATGATACCACAGTTCATAACCAGGTCAACTCTACACATAACAGGGGCCCTGGGCCTTATACGGCTGTAACAGATGACTGTCGCTGTACACCAGAAAACACTCATGTTTGGATATCACATACATGTAATTGCAGTGGATATGTACATGGCCCACACACACACACACAATGCATATGTACATAGCAAAGCTTTTGCTGTCCTCTGTGCAGACAAGTGGCTACATCAATCACATGCATGCACATGGAAGGTAGGTCCATGGCTGTTGAATGCTAACAGTACATAAGGTAGCAATGTTGACTGAGGTAACATTCCCTCTGTACTAGTTACCCATGACAACCAACATATCATACAACAGTCCATGTGTCATGTATGTCATCACACATGTCCACCAATTGCAATGCATACAAACATGGCTACATGACAGGAATGTAGGACCAACACACATGTACATGTAGTGGTATGCATGCAGCTATCATGCATGTGCAGTAGCTGATGTATGCTGTTCATCTGTGTCTAACTACAACATGCAGTAGCCCCATCATTGACATCTGTATATGGTGAAATACTGACAGTACGGTAGGATGTACATCAGGTATGTATGGATGTGTGTACATAAAGTGGTGGTCCACCTTTGCAGATGGATGTTTGCTGAGGACAGCTCACAGCTGTGTCACAAGCCATCCTACCATTACATGTGCAAACAGTACGCTGTGTTTCTGTTACCTGAAGGTGAAGACATACAACCTACACAGTGGTTAGGGTGTTACTGACTGTACATCACTTGACACCTGTAACACTTACGTCCTCCTGTGTGCATATAGCAGCACAATTGCCAAAGGTAGCGTTGGTACACATAATGCGGCCAATACAGCTGCATGTCTGTCAGACATATCATCATATAGCAGGTGTATGATTCACAGTACTGCCATGTGTGTTTGCTTGTGTGACCATATATGCCACGTATGGTGGGGAATACATCCCGATTGTTACACAACCATGTACAGTGTTGTAGAGATCTGTACATACTGCAGTGTAGAAAGCAAGACATAGGCAGGGGTGGTGTGTGTATCACACACATGTCAGCTATCTGTATGTGAATGACATTTCTGGACTCCATAGTGTGTGTGTGCGTGTGTGTGTGTGTGTGTGTGTGTGTGTGTGTGTGTGTGTGTGTGTGTGTGTGTGTGTGTGTATGTATGTATGGCTGTCTGGTGCATGGAGTGAGGGTGTATGCTACCATATAGAACAGACAGGATTCCTAACCCCTCATGGTGATGCATTCTACTACCCTGTTGATGCCATCAGTCTCAGCCTTACTGGCTACCTGTACATGTTCATTCTCTGTGTCGTGTCATGTGGGTGCACAGTACTGTGAAGGTGATTACCACATAGGCAGGGGTCCTCACCTCAACACTATCAAGTGTGCATTATAGTGTTGTTGACCTCATGAGTGTGGTCATGTTACTGTGTGTTTCTGTGTATGTCTGTGCGTGTTCTCATCCTGTAATGTGACAGTGTATTACTGCTACACAGTGAGGCCTCATGCTATCAACTGGCCTCTAATGTTGACATCAGCCAGACCGCTGTGTAAACCCCCCCTCACCATGTCACCATACCTGTGATGTGACCTGGTATGGATGTCACGTCTCTAGCTACTGTAGCTTATTGAACAGCTCACATGCCTCTGCATCAGTAGATGTGTGAACCTCTGTGGAATGGTAGCCTTTCTAACAGTGAAGTTGAGGCTACATATAGCATGCTGGTATTGCCATACATACATCTGAGTACTCCACATTTACACATGGGAAACTGCAAACACTGCTACTTACTGGTACATGCAAATAGACCTTAAGGAGGTAAGCAGGGCATCATTACCAACATGCTGTTACTGTTGTTACCAAGACACAGACTGTGAATATACAACAATGCACTCTAGCTGCAAACACTGTAACATAATGGCACATGCAATAAGACCTTAAGGAGGGAAGCAGGGCATCATTACCAACATGCTGTTACTGTTGTTACCAGGACACATGCTGTGAACATATAACAATGCATCCTAAACCTGTACTACATGGTTGTCTGGTGCATGTCAACAGTACACAACAAATGTAATATACACTACTCACTATTGTCTTCACCCTGTGCATCAGACCATATGAGCATGTCCTGCACCGATGATGTGGATGACAGGGATGTGGCACAGGCATCATCATATGCACAGGGTGATAATGTTCGCCAGGGGCATAGGCTGCACCAGTGGATGACATCATGTGTGTGGGTTAGGGCCGGTGATCTGATTGGACATGTGTGGTCGTTATGCATGAGAGTGTTGTGGTGCCCTACAGATGTTTCTGCTGTGTGCATGTGTGTGTGCACACAGTTCTGCCATGTGTCCAGCCTACACAGCGGTATTATTGACAACTCCAGGTTTACAGACCAGGATGTACAGCTCACTGTGTCCAGCCACGGCCACGTGACCTGTGCCTGCCAGGGGTTGCATGGGTACTACCAGGCAGAGGTACAGATTGGCTACTGTCTGATGACACACATCCACCGGAACCATGTCCCCGCTGGGAACGTCCAGGGCCACGTCCATGTGACTTGCTGTGTCCTGGTGTGGACAGCGCAGCACCAGCTGCACTGCTACCGGCACTGTGGGAGCAGGCATGTGAGGTGGCTCGTTCACGTTGACCTGCATCAGGTGGTGTAGCTGGCCTACATCCATGTGGCCTATGCCTCACTCCTACCAGAAGTTCAAGCACAGACAGCTCACACTCGCGGATTGCCATGCCACGGTCAAGGATTCCAACCATGTCACCCAATCGCCTGTCCAGAAGATCAGCGATCTGCTGTTGAGCATTTGCCATTGCCTGGATGTTGTTGTTTAAAGAACGGATAGCCACCCTCTGAATCCTCTGCCCTTCTGTGTTCTGCCATTCAGCACGTGCCTGTGCCACCATTACTGTCTGGAACATGCGTCTGGTGACACCAGCTGCTGCACTCTGTCCTTCAGGTGCATGTCTGCCGGAGCTCCTCCTACAAGCAGCACTGGCCACATGACTGTGTGGCACATCTGCAGTCATTACACTGACACCATGGTGTGGAGACACACCTTCTGTAGCCACCACAAGTTCCTGTTCCAAACTAACACACGCTGACTGTCCTTTTTCTATGGCCACTGGTGATGGGGTATGTGTTGGCATGAGTACTGTGTGCGGGGAAGAGGCGGACATAGCTGGGATGGCAACCATTGGCACAGATTCAGTCCCTGACAACCCTGCCTGTACCTCATGTATATGTTCATCACTGCTAGTATCTGTGGGGACACTAACATCAGATGGACCGCAGGAGGGTAATGCGCCTACATCACCTGTGAATGCAAATAAAGACTCTATATTACACACGGACACACACAGACACACACACAGACACACACAAAGACTCACTGACTCACCATGCATGTGATCTGACAGACGGCATGCAGCATGCATGTGATACAGCAGACGGCATGCAGCTCAGACATTAATAGTGGTAGTTAGCATACCTCCCTGGGTTGCACACAACAGCAAGCAGATGTCATATCAGAAGCCATGCAGTTCACGCAATCATCATAGTAAGCATGCATCCCTGTGATACACCATGTGGACCAGCACAGGTTAACAGTACACATGGCTGATGTGACCTTGACGTTGACATGTAGTATGACATGTAATCTGCGGATGTGTGCATTGACATGCATACATGTCTGACACAATGGTGTCCTGACACATGTACAGCAGTGTAATGGGTATCACATTGCAGTGTTGTCTGTATGCCCTACAGATAGAAAGCACTTTTAGCAGATGTGCATGAGCATTGATGGGTAGTGTGAGGCATCTACATTGGTATACAGTGTGAAGTACAGACACTGTGCCATTGCATGGCATCATGAGGTGTCTATATTGCTATACAGTGTGTAATACACACAAGTGCATAGCCATGACTGCGTGCAAACACATGACATAACTACTGTGGATTGTGACCAACGTCACTGAGGTGTATACACACTAAATCATGCTGTGTCATGTGACAGGTCACTGGAAGACCTACAGATGACACCCCTGCACAACTACTAACATGTCTTAGCTGCCTGGCAACTGTATCCACACATGGCAGACTTGTTAATACACCATGTCCCACATGACAGTTATGTACCACACACACGAGCTGCACGACTGACAGTGATGTCCAACAGCAGCAAGGGAAATGTACGGTATCTGTGGCCTGATGTGGTGTCTATGTCTGTGGAAGCTGTACAGGTGACTATTGTCATGCTATGGCACAGTCATGATGTTCAACACATCTTATATGGTCGAATTAAGTGACACCTCCACAAGCTGTGCACAGGCTTTTAGGATGTCCAGTGTTCCACATCAAGTATATAACCATTCAACAAAGGCTATAGTTGGACCATGTGTGGACAATGTGCAACAAGGTGTATACACATCACATCTACTGTGTGGCTACATGTCTCTGGTCATTCTCCATGGGCATGTGTGAACATGTGCTGGCCAAATGTTTGTGATAGCCATCTATCTCACATGTCTGTGTTGTCCCATATGACATACACACATAGATGTCAGATATGTCACTGTCCACAGGGTTATGCAGACAAGGGGTTGTATGTTTGGTATGTGGGGTATGTATTATGGGATAGTGAGACAATATTGCAGCCGGAACATTACATGTCTGGGACTTGTCAGGTGGCACATCACTATGTGTGCACCCATTGCAGGGGCATATTACACAATGGTGAATCCTGTTGGCTGCCCACATCCCAGCTCACTGTGTGGTACTCTTTGCATACCACACATGCGTTGTTCCAATGTATAGTACATATGCCTACATTGAACAACACCTCCGCCGTTGTATGCACAGCTGTCCACACATCTAGCAATGACAGATACTGTGGTTTCATGTCGGTGTTTCATTTAGTCTGTATATATTGCACATGGGTAGCCAGTGTGCTTGATGACAGATGCAACCTGTATATCGTGACTGGACCATACATTATGTGTACATGTGTTAACTGGCCACATGGCGAATAGATATATGCATTAACATGCCTGATACTGATAACTGTCTCACCTGCAATGGACTGATGTCTGTGCGGCATGCCAGAGGTACCTGTATAGGGGTGACACAGCGGTTTGAACATTATCCATGACTGTATGACAGCTACAGGGTGCACTGTGCATGTTAACACATTTGCCTGTACAATAACATATAGTATGCACATGTGTGCATACACAGGGTAGCAAACTATAGTATGCAGCATGTGTGTAAACATACCTTGCATATGATGTTACATTTCATACTGTACAGTGACACATGCAACTAATTGGGATATAATAGTCATATGTGCATTAGTGACTTACCAGGCAACTCCAGGCTCAGTGGTTGGGAGACACCCACCTCCACGATGGCAGCTACTGTTTGTGGATGCTGTTCTGAGGGTGTCCATAGGCTGACCAGTAGCTCCTCGGTGTGTGTGAGTGGGGGCTGGGTTGGTGGCCCACCACCTGTTCCACATTGTTCCCTGGCAATTGCATTGGCATGCTGTTTTGCATGTCGTATCAGGTCCATGCAGTGTCTGCGCACCTACTGGTAGGTGCGGTTATGACCACCCACATCACTAACCCTCCTGTGTGGTTCCTGCCACAGGTCGTCACGCTGCTGAGCATGCTGTGGCACATGGCTGAAAAACACCTCATAGTTATCATGGAGGTACGGGAAGAGGGCATCATCCTCCTGGCGGCTATATGCTGGCAGGCGTGAACGAGGCATTATCTGGAAGACATAATGATGGAGACAGGTCACAGTATCACAGAGATGTACAGAGATACAGCTGCACATACATTTGTATTAAATCTAGTACATATGAACAGTTATCTTTGCAAATCGTCATGACACTGACACGACTGACATGTTTGTGTCACACACATGTAACACCCGTTGTGCATTGGATATCATCACCATATATGTGTGTCACCTCATTACATTGCTCATACTCGATGTGAATGCTGTCTTGATCTGGGCATGTCTGTTTGCCTGTACTGGTGTTCTTACCTATCAGCACATGCCTGGATGTGTCCACAGTAATGCTGTTGACCTTGATGCTGTGTATATGTCACATATCAACACATCACTGCCTTAACGGACATGAGCAGTGACAATGCACACATGCACACAGAAACCATAGCATGCATTTGTTTTGCCATATACATCTACACAGCACTGTATAGCAGTTCAACATCCTGCCACGTATCGCCTGTGTTGCACATGTGATACACATGGGACAATGGCTAGTCAGACGTTATTCGCAAGGATGGTTATCAATCATGGCATGTACGGGCAAGGTTTTCTAGCTGTATCCAACAGCCATTTTGCCACCGCCAGGTGCAGCAGTGCCACATTACTGATCCAGACAGTTAATGATACATCTACCATGCGGTCATCACTCCATGTTTGACAGAGATGACATGTGCAGCTTTGATGGACAAGGTTGCATGGTATGGCAGGAATATGTAACAAGTATGGCACACGGATCTGTCCAGCATGTGGCGATCATTGTAGTAGGACGGTGGCTGTCCATGACGTATGTCTTTCAGATCAGGATTTGTACGTGTAGCATGTCCAACATCACAGTGTAGCATGTCTTTATGCAAGGTAGCCAGCATGCTGCATAGTGGAGGTGAGGATTGTGAAGGCTGGTATCGCCCATCCACTCATGGCCAATACCCCTGAAAGGTGATATGTGATCTGATATTGGTCACCCGAGTGCTGAGTATGCCTGTCCAATGATCTCCATGCTCATGGATGGCACCCTGTCATGACATGGGTGCCTCGTATGACTACCTAATAGGCCTGGAGATGTCACCAGCTCAGGGAGGTGAACTGCACAACACCATCCCTTACATACAGTGTCCATAATGTTGACCGCTGCCTAGGTGGTAGTTAATGAGTACAGGGTTATTCACCTAGCGGTGACAATGCTATTATCAGCTGTCAGATTGTGCACATATGTCACGCACCTCACCCACAAAGCCCATTCTGTATGTTGTCCACAACACTGAGACAGCTATTGCTCCTAGGTCATGGCCATTCATATCCTTACATACGCAGATGCCTCCCATTTGTCTGTGTGGTATGGGCTACAATGAGGGAGGAGTACAAAACCTTAACCCAGTTTTATTGTAGCTGCCACTGGTGTGATATGCACATGTCACTCAGACACCTTTTGTAGTGTTGCTTCTGTCAACAGGCCACTGGTAGACCACTCCTGTGACATACGAAGGTACATCTGGTATACTCAGTGTAGCTGGAACACAGTATAGGTGATGTCCTATGACCTGTCACAGATATGCTATGCAGTGTGAAATCATCCATACTGTCATCTACATCTCTACTGCTAACATCTACATTGATAAAGGTTCATAGACTTGCAGACCATACTCAGCAGGGTAATAGTGCAGTGCCTCCAATTATGACTGGCATCTCCACTTGTGGGTTGCAGTGGGTTTATATTATCCAACACCCTATCTGTATTGCATATTCTTGCTCAGCACTTGTTCAGAACATGTAAGCACTTCATGACATACTTATTACTATAGCACACATTCCAACTCATTTCTTACAGGTACGCTGTCTGTCCTTACATTTCCAGCTTGGTTACAGTACAACAGCTGTTGTACACACGTAACTCACATATCTTGTGAGACATGGTTGAATATACAGGCATGTACAAGTGTCACTTACCAGTGTTATTGCCTGTCTATATGATGAATATGGCAAACATGAGGCAATAGAGCAATTGTCTCATGTACACAGTCAATGCTCACCTCCCAATATACGACACTACAGCCTGTGGGAGATGCACATATGTAGCCATGCTGGGGGTAATGCTCTCCCCAACCCAGACTGAACCTGACATTCATGTGGGGACATTTAACATTTGCAACACACCCCACTCATCACATCGTCTCACTAGATCTCCACCATCACAGGCCACACATAGTATGACTACAACATTTGCAGAATGTCTCCAAACTCTCTGTATAGGCAACAGAGACAGCCCCCATCACCAAACACAACACCAATTACTTATAGCCCACAGACTCATGTGTGCACATCAACTACACAACACACCGGTCATAGGTGACTCTGTAGGTGGTCACACTGATGTCCCACTCAGCAGGCTACACAAGGCGATAGTTGCTTACATCTGGCTGTCAGGTTACAGGATCCGCAACATAACCTATGCACCCATGCCACACCTCACCAGGTACAATTTGACTGTCATTCTCCATGTTAGTGTGACTGCCCTGAGATGTAACTTCCTGGACTACTTGTACAGGGACATGCAATAGCTCTCCGGTCTTGTAGCCCAGAAGGTATCGCCCAAGCCCTGAGAAGCATTCTGCATTCATCCAGCCAGATACCACTGTACAACGACTGAATGTTTCACTTCAACAGTCACCTATGCTTCTGCTGTCATTCCACAGGCATCCAGTATCCGTCTGCTTTGAATGACATGGTCAACAAAACACAATGCTTTGGCACAGATAACCTGCACCTGTCAGCCCTGGGAGTACAGATAACATGTAAGGCTCTTGCTGCTCCTATACTGCCTGTCTTGGACAGTTTCCAATAACATTCACCACCAGAACAGAAACAGGCAAGCAAAACCTGGGGTACTGTTACTCAGTGCTTGACATCTTCATCTCTAACGCACTCAGGTGAGGCACTCCTTATAATGGACCACTTCAATATCTCTGCAGTGACTGGGACCTGCCTCTAGGCTCCAGAAAGCACACCTGCACTGACAGGTTACACAGAGACCACACCTTTCAGTCATGTAACCAGGACCGGAACACCCACGGCAGAGGTGTGTCCATATTTCACAAGGATGTACACACCTCCAGGCTGGTTCCTTAGCGCAATGAATCAGAGGTGATCCGCGTACAACTAACTGTGGCCAGAACTGCTATACACATTGTAACTTGCTACGGATTCAACAACATACCCCATGGTTACTGGCCCTCATTTCTTGGTGTACTGGACAGTAAGATTCAGACAGGTACTACTGATGTGAGACCAACACTACCTCACACTTAACTGGGATGCCTACTCATGTACCGACACATTAGGCCAACGCTTTCTGGGATTCATAACCTCCACTCAGCTGGATCAACCCATACACACCACCACCAAGACCAACAATATCCTAGACATGGACATTACCAACATGTGACTGGTGTTCCGCACCTGGGGTTATCCCCTCGTTGGTAGTTTCTGAACATATGCTAATCACCCTTGTCATCCACATCCCGGCACCACACCCTTCACAGAATACACAGAAGAAGATTTCTACAACGCCTACTTCAGACGTCTTATGACAGCGGTAGTTAACGTCATGACACCCGTGCAGATGGACAATACACTTAAAATGCTGAAACATACACCAGTGCACTTCATTAGCACTTACACGACTGCGTGGATCATGCTATCCTGAACAGAGCCATGATGGTACCCACCAGATAATGGAAGCCACTCTGGGGGTCCAGTTCCATGCACATAATGTACAACAAGGTGGTGGCTGTTGCAAAGTGGAGTACAATCCCATGGGTGGGGTAGCTCACTGGTCAGCCTCAGTAGGAATCCGGGATCCCTTATCACATCCTCCTAAGCTAGCTACATAAAGATTACTGCGACACATTCCAAGGACTACCACAAAGCATTATGGAGGTATGTCAGTACTCAATGGCAATACCCACATCTGCTCTAACATATGACGGTTAGGCAGGAACATTACAGACTAACTGCTATTAGCAACATCCTGGCAGATAGGTTCAGTGCTAACTTTAAACCCTCTCACTCCCTACAGGGCCAAAATCCATACAGGAACAATGCAGAGTCCCTGCGGTCACAACTACGCAGTTCCAACCTGCACTCTCTAAGGCCTGGAACACAGACTCCATGTGACCGTCCAACATCCCAGGCTGTGATTTACACAAACCTCAGAATGACATGGCTCCCCACTTGGCCACCAGATTCAGTAATAGCCTTGTATCAGACATTGTAGCCCCCTAAATGGTGCACAGCAACAGTCATCACACTCCACACAGGTGGCACCACAATGAACCACAGGGACTATTGTCCTATACGCCTGACTGGACTGTTCTGCAATTCTATGGGGCACATCATCATGGAAGTCATTCACAGAGACATTGGTGGCCTCCAGACCTTTGATGCCACATGGGTTGGATTTGTTAGGGCCAGACAATGGCTCCTACACCTGGTGGACTCCATTGATACAGTTACCAGGGTAGTTGATGATGGTAAGGGGGTCCACACGGCCTACATTGTCCTCTCATTGGCTTTCAGCACCGTTCTTCATTCTGGTATTGACAACATACACATCCACCTGCACATCGATCCCTACGTCTCGGGATGTTATGCAAAGTGGCTCACGGACAGGACCCACACAATGAGGGTAGCATACCATGGTACCTACAGTAATTCAGTTACACTTGGCATACCACAGTCCTCGGTCATGGGGCCCCTCATGTTCAGTATATGCTTCCCTGAGGTACAGGCTAGCACAGAGGGACTTTCCCTGAATAGGTTTCCAGATGACTGCAAACAAGGAGCCATGATTGATCCACCAGCTGATACAGACACCCTACATATGGGTGTCACTGTGACGGATACCTGATGTCAATAACATGGCCTCAAGCTGCATAACACAAGGTGCATAGACATCCACTTTGGATTACACCAATCACTCACTGAATGTCACATAGGTGGTAGTCCCCTACATACATGTGACATTATACGGGGTCTTAGTACACACGTATATAGCACCCACTCCTTTGATAACCATATTGCCAATGTGGCATGGATATCCTTCTACGTGGCCACCCTTATCTGTAATGGGTTTGTAGCTGGAACAAAGGCACCCATTGTACCTCTGTACTCCTGACATATGACACACGTTCAGGGGTACAACACCCCATTTGGGGTGTACCTTATGGAACAGCAATGGCTTTACATACCACAAAATTAACACACCATGAGGATTATTGACCTCCGAAGGATGACGTATGCGGCACAACTATGGACACCACGACTGTACACATTTGCATACTGCATACTCAGGGGTGACCTCTGCTGAACATACAGGGCCCATGTCCACAACAATATTTATGGATATACTCCACATAAGCAACATAAGCAAAGGCCACTAAGAGCAACATGCTCATGAGTGGGACGTGTTTGAGGAATACATTCCTGAACCAGACACTCACCATGCTTTGGAACATGATTCCTATGTACATCAAGCAGGGACACTCACTAGCACTCTTTATGAGATACCTTGATGGGTGGATGGGAGACACACATGTACGCCAGGGATCACTGCAGTGGCTGTACTGTACACAGGTGCAGGTAACACATGGCTCTGCTGTTCACAGACAGGACACTACCCTAGGGAGGTGCCACCAGTGAAAACACTGTTATTGGCCTTACACATGGACTTGACCAGACAGCATAGTACCTCACTATGAACCTGTGAAGCTATTACATGTCCTTTGTGCATGGATAATTGAGTAGCTCTTCCATGTTAGTTAGCTATCATGCTGTTACAGTGTCCCGTGACTACAAACCATATGTATCCTGTAATTGTGTAGTCTACAGGCCAATAAATTATACCCTTTGTTTGCATGATATAACAGTTATGCTGTGTAAAATATCTGACATATCTAACTACAATACTCTACATTACACATATTTTAAACATTATCCCATAATGCAAAGCATACTTGCACAGCAGGATCACCCTAGGCATGTTATTCTCATTATATGCCCTTACACATGCCTACTGTGACAGTATATCAACATATACTATCCCCTGCTATGGCATGTACATGTTGTACAAACCCTACCACTGATGGCGGGTGGTGTGGAATTGTTGTGTTTAAAGCCCTCATGTAGCATTCCTTGTGGTGTATGAGATGTTTACCTTGTGGCCCACAGCAGGACACACAATTTCTACAAGCGTTACTATGCTCAACAATACATCACTACATAATACCTTTTCCCACTTTATGCATTGCATACACTTTAATTACTACAAAACAGGCTCTACATACACTGACATACTGAGTGTTCTACATACCTTGTTTCCGAGTCTTTGTAAAATATCTCTCTTACACCTTTACTGTTTAAACACTTCTATGGTATGAGCTTACGGTTTGAATGTATGGCAAGGCATCCTTATATACATCAATACCTGTAACATGTGGTATCCTGCCACAAATTGGTGTTCCTGAGTAAATTATTACATGCACATCAGCAGTGCCGCTACTCCATTCGCAAATTAGGCGGCAACAGTGGGGTATAACTGAATTCTCCACTTGGGCGTTGCCCATTTGCCCTACCTTCGGGGAGATGGCCTGTATGTGTTTTGTTGTGAGGAATTGCAGCTGCTATTTGGAGAGACATGGATATTTTGAAGTCATGTCCCCCGTGGATTGTGTGTGACGGCTAGAGCATGTGGTTCTACATGTGAGTGTAACTGTCATCTCAACTGTCCGATAAGGGACTACTGCAAACAAAACCTGTAACATCGCCGTCTGTTCCATTATACAACAGCTACGATTTCACATGGCGCCATTACAAATGTGTCTCTCACAAAGTATGTTAACGGTTCTGCAGATGTAATTGAGTGATTGGATGTTTGTGATGTTATTAGTCTGTATTGCAATTGTTTCGCATGTGGGGAAGATGTAGGTGGGTGTACATAGCATATACAGGTTTGTGGGGACTGCATTTATACATATTCCATATATGTGTGTGAGCTCCTTCCCTAATTGAAGACCTATCATTTAGTAGACTGAGAAACTATGGTTGCTACGGGCTTATACATTGAGCCATTGTGAATTGGTGTCTGTATAGCATGCAGATGAGGTTGATACTTCAATACCTCCAGAAATACATTGATATGTAAGGGAATGTTACTAAATGACAGCTGTCTCATGTATTTCTGTCACAGATATTTGCACTCTTTGCAGTTGTGTTGGTGACTGAACCTCTTTGGCATGGGTTGCCACCTTTTAAAATGGCCATAGTGGGACATTTGCAGGACACACATCGGTGTTTCCAAGCCGACACATACCCATGGTCAGTACACAGGATAGAACATACTTTTATCCTGAATACATACTTATTCTTGAAGCACTTTAGCTACTTATCATGTTTCATGTAACATTTACGTATTTTAGATACAGGCATAACTATTTAATGCAACTATTACATAATATATGGGACATGATTAAGTCCTACAATCTCAGACATTTGCCCTTTTTAATATTTTTTGTCAGGACACAACTGCCCAGGGAGGGGCTGTCCCTCTTAAAGTGGGACAGGTGGCAACCATATGCCTACGGCCAGCTATGACCACACCTACCATAATGATCTACCTCCGAGTTAGCACTAACAGACACACAATGCAAACACACACACACACATTACAGTCCCACAGAAAAGCACATGGCACCCTCAAAACACACAAGCACAGACAACAGCAATCACAAACACAGTTGAACACAGTACCTACCTGGACCACAGCACCAGCAGCGATAACTAAATGTCCCTTAACATCGTGATAATATTACTCTCGGTTCTAGTGATCTGGTACTGTGGTCTTTCAGCCTCGTGATTATGTGTGTCGGTATGTGACACATTCGATAGTTGGCAGTATCCTATTTATTTGTACCTCCATGGTTGTGTACATGTCATTGACCTATCTATATATTTGCAGATATAGGTGAATACGTATATATCAACTTATATTTCTCTATCACCCTTTATATATATATATATATATATATATATATATATATATATATATATATATATATATATATATATATATATATATATATATATATATATAGAGAGAGAGAGAGTGAGAGGGAGAACACACCTTTCATTCTGTACATGTCAGTGTATACTGTTTCCTGGACTCCGCACGTTTGTGTTTTAACCTGTCACAATACACACCTGCAGTTGGTACATCTCGGGTAGCTTAGTGTTAGGTGATTGTGTACATGATTGTGTGTTCTACTCCTGGCAGTGATCATTTTACCCTTCAGAGCAGGCACTATCAGTACAGGGGTGAATTATGCTAGTTTCACCTGTTCTGGACATCGTTGACCGTGATCTGGGTGATATTCAGAAAAGCTTAGCCCTGTTTCATGCATATCCGTATATTCATGTTTAAACAACGCTTACCAGCATTTGCCAACACATAATACCACTGACGTGTGCTAAACCTGATCTGATGACCTGCATCCAACATCCATTATTCGTGCCTTCGGGATTACGTAACGTCCCTTGCAGGAAGTGGGACCGGGAACATGCACGACAGTCAGTGCATTTACCACTTGGGCATCTGGGATTTGTACACGTGTTATGGTGTTTTGTATGTGGACTGTACTATGGCTGTTACTCCATACTGCAATCAAATGTGTAACTCAGTTAGTTTACATATGGATGAGACCTATTAATGGTATGTCCAAGTGATGTTTAATGGATGTGCTCCAGCATTGGTAATGTATGTCACAGTGAGCCACACTCTATAATGTGCTACACCTTCACACAACCATAGGTGGAGCATGCTGGGGTGACAGATACCTGTCATGGATACTCCCCATGCCTTGCCACTACATCCCTGATTACATTATATGGAGCCCCTCATTAACACACCAGGTAAGCTATGCAGAGTGTGTGGGGAACAGTGATTACACACATGGATCCCGCAATTGCTTCTGCTCCACTGAGGGACAGTTGGTTAATCGATGTGGTGGTGACAGCAGACACTGTTTGCCTCGGTTGATGAATGGCCTCTGACAATCGGGCATGTACCTACCAATGTACCTAGGAACCTATACATACAGTATCAACATATGCTGTTATGTGCGTGTACTGTTCACGTGTTGACATTCCTTGTTCCAATAGCTGTTGGGTGTGCAATGGTTGAGGGCTGCCTATGTAGGATTCACACAGTAGGCCACCTATACATTACACTTTACAGGTGGCCGCGTGTGTGTGCTATCCAGTTTACTGTATGTGCAGGTGGAGAAGTGTGTCAGTCTGTAGGGGCCTACACTGTCAGTGTATGTGCTATACATTCCCTCTTTGCCAAGGCATGGGCATATTGGGCACACCTCCCTCTGCCTACTGGGGCTGGCACAGGTGTGGTTTGAATCCCTCTGTGCCTGTGATGGCCTTGGCAACTGCGGTGGGCTGTGAGGACCTTCACCATTATGTCCCTGCTGCAGCTGTTTCCACAGGATCATATTATGTAGCACGGCACATACTATGAAGATGTGGGCACACATGCCTGGAGAGTACTGCAAGGCTCCACCAGATATGTCCATGTAATGCAACTGTGATTTCAGCATCCCAAGCACACGCTCTATGATGATTCTGGTTTATGCGTGTGCCTCATTATGGTGTTCTCGCATGAGTGTGTGTGCATTTCTGATGGGAGTCATCATCCACGACTCCAGTGCATAGCCAGCATCACCCACAAGGTGGCCATGTGGGATGTCCCTCCTGACAAATACCTGATACAGCTGTGAGGCATGCCAGATGTGGGAGTCATGGTAGCTTCCAGGGCTGCCGGCACACACATCCATAATAATGCCCTGGGCATTGCACATGACCTGGCAGTTGATGGAGTGGTATCCCTTGTGGTTTATGTAGCGCCTACCATGCTCACTGGGTGGTGACTTGATATGTATGTGCGTGCAGTCTATCGCACCCAGTACCTCCGGGTAGTGTGCCACCTGGTGGAAGAGATGTATATTGCTGGCCAACTCCTCCTGAGTTCGGGGGAAGTATATATGCTCATTGGCATGTGGTAACATAGCATCCAGGAACTGGTGTAGTACCCTGGATGCTGATGCCTGTGAGATCCCCATTATATCTCCAGTTGGCCTTTGAAAGGTACCTGTGGCTAGTATTCGCAAGCTTACACATACCTTCATGTCCACTGGATGGGTTCCCCTCTGTTGTTTCTGGATCTCAGGTGTTGCCGGCACAGCTCAACTATTTGCTGTAAGATATAGCTGTCCACCCTGTAATGCTCTACTATCTCCAGATCATGTAGCCCCTGGTAGGTTACCCTTGGTCTGAACACTCTTCTCCTCCTCCAGAGCCTGTGGTGGTTGTCAGCATCATCCTCCACAACACCTTCAGTCTCTACCACATGGTGATGAATCAAAGCTATGGCAGCTCCCAACATGTACATTGTAAAAGTTCCCCATCTGTTTACACTGATGGTGCAGTGTTTGGGAAAACATAGGTGTGTGTGAGGTGCCTTCACACTTTATACTATTGTGCTGTGAACACTGATGATGTCATAGGGTGTGTATGTACCATTGGAGCTACAGGGTATCTTATGTGTTTTACCACAGGTACTGCTATTGTGGTGCCTTTGGTATTGAATTACATTTGTCTGCCGTGGATTACCTCTTGCCCTTCCCTTAACATTTCTTAACGTTTCCCCTCCCATTTTCTGGCATGCATCCAGCAGCCTGCTTTCATTTGTACTTTCCAAAACCTGGCTTATCTTACGACATGTGTTCTATGGTCGATCTACTGCAGGTTTGCTTTGCTCTGCTATGACAGTTCTCTTTTCTTTGCAGTCTGACACCTCCCCTATCCTGTTCTGCAGGTTGCTGCGAGCAGACTTGTTAGCTGCCGTTGATTGCCCACTGTGAGTTAATAGGTGTTAACTGCTCAGTTGTACTCCAATTACCCTACTGCGGCATTTCCTTATTTTCTTCCCCTAACCTTCCTGTTTGAGCTATGGTGCACGGCGCGTGCGTCCACTTACCGGGTTTCGGGCATGTTTTCATCCGTGTACACATGCGCTTTCGGGCACCATATGTGCTCTCAGCTAAACGATGCTATACCTACATCCCCACCCCTATCCTGTGGCTTTGCTTAGCAATGGGCAGGCCGGATTTGCATTGCTCCAGTGTGCTTATAGCTACGGTGGCACACCCCCTGCTGATGTCATGTATACCTCCAAACCACTCCTCGGTGTTGTAGCGCTGCGCCGTATGGTACATCCTTAGTCCAGCGGGACGTTTGCTATTCACTATTACTTTCCTTATTTGCATTGCATTGACTACTAATTCATAGTTACCGCGCTGAACACTGTCACAGACCCTTAGCAACCCTTGCAGCTTGGTTGTGGTGTACCATGCATACCATTGAGTATTATGGTGAAATCATGATTTGCATTACATTGCGATTTTATGACATTTGTGTATATTTTCCTTGTGTTCCCATTTGCGCACACATGCTCTGTGGTTGTACTTTGTGTTACTGTGGACATGACATTAAATGTTGTTTTTTAGGTGTTGTGCATCGTTTCTTATGCCATTGGCTGTATATTTAGCCAATGGCATATGTTAACTTAGCAATACATGAGTCTGGCCCGCTTTCATACCTCCGATGTTCTGTTTGGCAAAATGTAAACCGTTTTTTTTTTTTTTTGGTTTACATTTCTGTGGGCTTATGCTACGCCTGCACCACTTCATGAATCACTATGTACCTTCATTTGCATGGTGCAGTACTGTGCATGGGATGATTAGCATATCTGTGCTGAGGGTTGAGCAGATATGGCGTATGCTGGTAGTGCACATGGAATTGGATCGTACCTGAATTGCTCGGCAGCCATATTTGGTGTTATACCGCCTACGCTACGCCTGCACCTGGCGCAAGCTTCATGAATCCTGGGGCATGTCCTTTAGACATGTCACATCTGTCACCATGTCACTTGCCCTTCTCTAACATAGATGACAAGCAGACAGGGTATTTTGTTTAGATGCTTTAATACATAGAAACACATCAGGATGGATAGCAGCATCATAAAATATAAACAAACTAGTTAACAGATAGACCTTATATACATACATGCTTATACCTCTAACTACAAAATTGCAGTCAGGCTTGCATGTGCTCAGTATTTATACACTTGTGCAAGCCATTGGATAGCTTCTTAAAGGTACATGCACATATTAATCTACAGTTACTTCATGAACCAAACAACGGACCAAAAAACTAAAGAATAAAGAAAGTGCATTTACACAAAGACTTTGACTAAAGTTCCACTCCACAGTGTAGAAAAAAGAAAAAAATACTCAGGAAAAATAATTAGCACTTTTGTTTTAATATTTACAACTTCTTCAGATAAAACAAACTACCAAAGTTGCTGTTTAAATATGGTTCTCATGTGACATCATGCATCACAAGACAGCCTAGCTTCCTTCCGCATTTAAAGTGGTATAGTAATTTTTAACAAACAAAATTCAAAGAAAAAAACATTAAAATACAAACTGAAAGAAGTGTTATAAAATATAAAAAAATTTAAAAATATGTATATTTATATAAAAGACACATTTACATGCATGTTAAAAAGTCAAACACATTTATCTCTGTAAGGCATTTTGTTTCAATAGGCAACTTATAGAAATCTTGTCATTCAATCCTGGCAACCTGCCTGCATTAAGTTTCAGTTACCAGAACAGTTTACACATATCTAAAAGTAGCTGCTATGGTCCCCTACGTTCACCCAGTATAACTTTTTCAATGATAACAAATCTAAACAAGTGTCAGGTGTCTCATCAGTGAATTTAGCTAGTGCATTTGTCTCTTTTTCATTTCTGATGTCATTAATATTCTCATTCTGGTGTCATTAATATTCTCATAGATCTGATCTTTCAGTCTACTTTCTGTCTTGCCTCTATAGTAGGTTGAACAGCTTTGACACAAGGCAACATAGACCACAGCTTTAGTACAACAGTTAAACTTATCTTGCATGGAAAACTGATGATCATTATTCTTAAAACATGTACAAGCTAGAATATACTTACAGATAGAACAACACCCGCATTTTGTCTTTTTATAATTTTTACCAGTGACATTGGCCATAGTTGTAAAATATTCAGCAATAGATTTCAAATTGCTACCATGTTTATACAAAATAGAGGATTTGTCACAAACATTTTCCAGAATATTCCTATCGTCCCTCAGAATGCCCCAGTTTTTATGCAGTATTTTCTTAATAGTAACACTGTCATTGTTGTATTGTGTAATCAATGCACAAGTAAATTTAGTAGTAGGGTCAGAGTTAGTATCAACAGGAAGTATGGATGAATAGTTAGTGTTACTGTCCCCATTAAAACTAGTTGGGTAATCCATAGCAACAAACATGCTTTTAATGAGCTCGCATTCATCCAAAAAAATCTTCAAATTTTCAATAACAAATCTAAAAAAGAGACTTTGAGTGTCTCTTTTCTGTTTCTGTTGTCATTAATATGCTCTAGATCTGATCTTTCAGTCTACGTTCTGTCTTGCCTATATAGCAGTGGACAGAATGTAGATTGAAAGATTGGATCTATGAGCATATTAATGACATCAGAAACAAAAAAGAGACAAATGTACTAGCTAAACACACCGATGAGACACCTGGCCACTTTTATAGATTTGTTATCATTAAAAAAGTTATACTGGGTGAAAATAGGGGACCATGACAGCTTCTTTTAGAAGAATATATGCATATTTGCATATTTGTGTAAATATCTCAAGCAGGGGTCACATAATAGTTTGATGGAACCCACTTCACTGGACAGCTCAACAGACAGGACAAGAATGTATGCTGGCCTAAATACAGTGGTCAGTGCATGAGAAGTATGTTTTCTTTTTATGCCAACTTATGAATATGTGACAAATTCATATTTTGTTAATAAGCTGACAGAGTATAAAATATACTTCATGAAATCAAATGAAAGCTTACAAAATGCTGCAATATTTGCCACTAATACCTACTTGCCTACAAGTCTGCAGATATTTATAATCTTTTTGCAATAATATATGCGTATATGCATAAATGCCGTATTTCTGTAAATATTTCAGTTATTTTTCACCTGAATGCAGTTTGGAACCCCATGTCATATGCTCAGTCACTATAGAGGTCAGGAATGGCTCCTCATGCAAATGGAGTGGTGGTACCATAGAAAAAGTTTGTTATTTTTCCAGAAAATAGTATGATTTTTTCTGATATGTTAATATTTATAGTAATAACTTAAGCAAGAAGGTATTTACATAGCATTCAATGGTGTAAAATAAACGCATACAAAATAATGGAAGTTGTTTTGATAGTTGGTATCTAATAAGCCCCACTTTGCAGATATATACATTCACTTGTCCATTAAATATGCAAATAGGTATTTCAATCATAGTTACGCAAATAACTCAAAAATGGAGTTACATTCACAAAACTGCTTTGTAGAAAATTAAAGATCACATCTGCAAGAACAAAGGTAAGCCTGATAGCCGGGTCTGTCTATTATCTTTAGGGAAATATCAATACTTGTTTGCATAGTTATGATATTAAAATATACATATTATGTAATTACTTGTTCATTATAAAATTAGAATTATATCTGGCACATTAATAACACCATTATTAATGGTTAAATTGTAGCAATCTGCCCATAGTTTATAGACAATCCTCCCCCAAATGGTCTGCTTCATTTGTAGGTATTTCTTGGATCTCAATAAATCAATAGCTCTGAATTTTATCATAGAGCTTATTAAAGAATGACTTGTTTCTTATCAACTTTTACAGCATTGTGTTTAATTTGCAGGCATTCTTTAGCTTTCCTCCAGTGTTGTTTTCCCCATGACAGCATCCTGCTGTAATCTACCTCCTCTCCACCAGTGTCCCTGCCCTGTTATCCTAGGGATATCCATCCTACGATAAGCCCTTGAGAGATGGCAATACACTGCCACTGGATGTCCCTTAATAGCAAAGCTCCGCAGATGCAGGTTGTCATGGACAAAAGCTTGGGCAAGTTTATTCCTGTAACCCAAACGTCACTCTCTCGTAAACTACCACTTACTTTTTTCCACTGTAATCCCGACTACTTTATCTTTCTCATTTCTATAACAACCTTCCCTCACCTTAATTATCAATGTCTTAGATGTATACCCCTTCCTTCCTTATTATGCTTTATTCCACATCTGCCATTACTCAGAGCCTTCTTTTGTTCTATTATACCCTCACACTATATCTTTAGATAACCCCATTCACTTGGATATACTTCTTTTTGTCATTATCCATCCAAGTTTCCATAATTAACTGTTTATTCTTTGCCATTCCCTATCACTCCCCTTTAATCTGTGTTATATCATCTCCACAAAATCTTTATTTTCATCCTTATGTAACTCATCACCTTTTCTTCATTTTACATTCCCACTGTTGCATTTTCAATTGTTCTTGTTTTCTGATGCACTTGAATGTCATATTTCTTTGATCACCTTTGACTTTTCCTAATTTCTCCTCTATACACTGCATAGTGGTCAAGACTCTGTTTAATTAAATTAACTCTTATTTGCACATTTTCTTAAACATGGTCAGCCTTAGAAACTGTAAGACCCAATATGGGACATTTTTTGGAGCTCCAAGCTACACCCATCTCTTCGCCCAGCTCAGTTGCTTATGCTTTGCCCATCTTTGTTAATGCCCAAAACACATAAAAAGATTATGGAGTTTTCCAAAAAGTCAGTGCATCAGGATAGGTTTTAGCTTTATCTCCTAGGAAAAGGCTGTTTTTGTGTCAAAGTACAGTGTAAAAAGTGCTCTTGGATATTATTGTAAAAGCCAAGCCTGAACAACAGATTCCTTTCCAGTCACGTTTGCTCAATTTTAATAGCATTGACCGTAAATATTGATCTTAAAGGGGTTTCCTAATGACAGGGAATGCATGGTGATCAAATGATCGTCAACAAACCCCCAGGTCTCTAATTTCCAAGGTCCTGCTTAAGCGCATTAGAACATTTCCCCCAATGGTGATCTTTACATCTAAAAATATTATAAACTACTTGTACATACCAGGTGGTGTATCAGTTACTGTACCATCAGAGATGTGTCAAACTGTCATGGATACTTGTTCTCGATGGCTAGTATTTTGAATGCAATCAAGAATTACAGCAAAATATATTGCAACTTTTATTCAATGAATCATGTTTTTTACTGCATCACCCATAATGCTAACATGAAGTAGACTCAACTCTCCTTGTTAATAAGGAGAAATTAATCATAGGCAGTAAACAGTCTATAATTGCAAAGTACCTTGCTAAGGTAAGGGAAAATAGCTCTTGTATGTTACAAAAGAAAGAGCACCAAGCCAGGCATGTCCAAGGCTCAGCTTTTGGTGATTTCTCCTGTCCACCTGGTGAATCTGGGCATACTGGGGCAATGCAGCAATTGCCTCATGTACACAGACAACCCTCTCCTTCTACCAACCAACACTACAACCCGCGAGCGATGCATTTACATAGCCAAACTGGAAGCAAAGTTTTCTCCACCCAAGATTGTGCTAGATAGTTAAGAGGAGAAGGTTAACACCTGCACTGCACCTTAAGCAACACATAGCCATTCTAAACCCACACCACCAACACCCTCACATAGCAACACTAAATCCTCATATGCAGAGGCCCTAAACAGTAACCTGCCCAAGCAACAAGGACCTCCGAAGCTGAAACAGAAGCAAACACCAATCACAACCAAAGTGTCACATAGCTCACAACACCAGTATGCCACTCAATAACAGCCCCAAGGCAAGACAACATACCCAACACTTTAGTCATAGGTGACTCTATAGTCAGGCACACTGATGTCCTACTCACCAGGCTGAACAAGGAGAAAATTACAGTCAGCTTCCTGTCGGGTGCCAGGATCCGACACATAATGCATGCACTCAAGTCACTCCACAAGTACAAATATGACTCTGTCATTGTCCATGTTGGAGTGAATGACTTGAGACGTACCTCCCTGGACTACATGAAAAGAGGGTTACACTTCATAATCTCGAATTACTAAAATCCCGAATTTCAGTAACCCGAGACCATGAAGGTGAAAACCAGAATGCCGAAAGTGCATAAGAGCGAATTTGAATATCTGAAATCCACACTTATGCATTTCTGGTACATCGCGTGTAGTGTTATGGTGCCTGAGATTGCAGGTGAGTGAGTGTTTGTTTGTGTTTTTGTATGTTGTATGTGTGGGTAAGGGTAGAGAGGTGTAAGTGTGAGTGTGAGTGTTGGATATGTTTGTGTATGGGTGATGTGTATTTGTGTGCGAGCGAGTGGAGGATGATGTGGTGTGAGATTTTTTTTTTTTATGTTATGTGCAACCTTGGAATTGGTATATATAACTAGGGGGGTGTGGGGGCGCAGTCTAAGGTTATGTGGCTTGTGTGCTGTGGGTGGAATGGTGTGTGTGTTATGTGGTGTATGGTGTATGCATGTTCGTGATTGTGTGATTCGGGATTGTGGATTTCGATATTGTGAATGGTTCAACTTTATAGTCTTGGGTTACTAAAATTCGGGATTTCAGTAATTCAAGATTATGAAGTGAAACAGAAAAGAGACATGAAGGAGCTCTCGGATCATGTGGCCCAGGCAGGTATGACCCTGGACCTGAGTGGCATCCTGCCTTCGCCCAGAATGATACCATAGTATAAGGAAAAAATGATTGACTTCAACAATTGGCTAAACTTCTGATGTCATTCAAAGGGGATCCAGTATCTGTCTGCCTGGGATGACATGATTGACAGAACACAATGCTTTGCCAGAGATGATCTGCACCTGTCCCCCCTGGGACTCAGGTTACTGGCTAAGGCTCTTGCCACCCCTATAGTGCTTTTTCAGGCAAAGTTCAAAGGATAAAACCACCACCATAACAGGTACAAGCATGCAAAATCCGAAGGTAATGCTACTCAATGCTAGAAGTCTAAACCTCAAAATGCACTCTCTCGAGGCACTCCTAAAAATGGTGAACGTCAATATCTGTGCAGTAACTGAGACCTGGTTCAAGGCTCCGGAGAGCACCCCTGCAATACCAGGCTACAACTCTTACCACACATTTCGGCCACCAAACTAGGACCGGAACACTAAAGGTGGAGGAGTGTCCATATTCACTAAGGATATTCACATCACCAAGCTAGTAGCCCAACACAATGCGTCTGAAATTCTACAGGTAGAACTAACACTAGGTAAGACTGCAATCCAATTTGTAGCTTGCTACAGATCCCCCATCATGCCCCAAGATTCTCACTACACCTTTCGAAACATACTGGAAAATATTAAGATACAACCAGACACCCTAATACTGGGTGATTTCAACTAACCTGCCATTAACTGGGAAAACTACTCATGTACCAACACCTTTGCCCAACGGTTCTTGGAATTCATAAATTCCAATGCCCTGGATCAACTAATCCATAGTCCCACCAGGGGCTCCAATATCCTAGAACTGGTCATTACCAACATGGGAAATCGATGCTCCACACCTATGGCCACCCCCTCTTTGGTCAGGTCTGACCATAAGCTAATCACCCTTGACATCCACATCCCTCCCCCACCCTCCAGTAAGGAAACCTCTGTAAAAAACTTCTTCAAAGCCTACTTCATGCTACTCAAGTCAGAAGTGACAATCATCATGACAACAATACAGATGGGAACTGAAAGTTTGACTGCTGAATCCTACACTAAGGCACTGTACGAGCACATCCAGTCATGCATGAATTGTGCCATCCCAAATAGAACTGAGATGCTCTCCTCCAATCTGGTGGTCCCCTGCCATAAACAAACTTTACAACAAAAGGAAGAAACTGCTGCAGAAAAGAGGAAAATCCCAGGATGCAAAAAACTCCCTTAACAGCCTCAGTAAGAAGCTGAGATCCCTCATAAAATCCTCCAAAGCTAGTTACAAAAATAAAATTGCCAAAGATTACAAAGACAACCACAAGGCATTCTATAGCGATGTCAAGAATCTAAATGGCAATGCTCAGATCTGCTCTGAGCTAAAACAGAATGGCATTAAATATACTGATCCCAAGGATATTGCCAATATCCTGGCAGATCAATTCAGTGCCAACTTCACCCCCCCTCTCACCCCCTAAAGGGCCTATCTCAATACCGAAAGATTGCCAAATTCTGGTAATTACGACCACACAGGTAAACAATGCACTCTCCTAAGCTAAGAATACAGCATCAATGGGACCAGACAACATCCTGGGCTGTGTACTACATGAACTACAAAATGAACTGGCACCTCACCTAAGTGTCATGTTTAATCATAGCCTCACCTCAGGCTTTGTGCCCACTGAGTGGCGCACAGCTACAGTTATCTCACTCCACAAGGGGGAATCCACCTTGGATCCTGGGAACTACCCCCTCATCAGTCTGATGAGCCTGATCTGCAAGGCCATGGAATGTATTATCATGGGACTTATAAATAAAGACACTAGCAAACTTCAAACACTGGACCCCACCCAGTTTGGGTTCATGAAGGGCCGATCTTGTCTCCTGAACCTGACTGACTTCTTTGAATCAGTCTCCAGAGCTGTCGACGAGGGTAAGGTGGTCCACACAGCCTATCTGGACCTCACCAAGGCCTTCGACACCATCCCCCGCTCTGGAATCATATATAAACTTACTAAGCTGGGCATTAATCCCTACATCACTTGATGGGTTGCCAACTGGCATACTGGCAGAATCCACACTGTAAAAGTAGCCAACTCCAAATCCAGCTCCAGACAAGTGACAAGTGGAGTACCTCAGAGTTCAGTCCTGGGACTGCTCTTGTTTGGCATTTACTTGTCTGAAGTACAGGCCAACACTACGGGACTCTGGCTAACAAAGTTCACAGATGACTGCAAACTGGGAGCCATTATTGAATCCCCAAATGATGTGGATATTCTACAAAAGGGCCTTACAGAAACAGATGCTTGGTGCCAGAGCCATGGGCTCAAGTTCAATGCCAAGAAATGTATAGTTACCCCCTTTGGGAAAAAAACATATACCTGTGAATTACTACATAGGTGGCAGTACACTAAACACCGAAAGTTTGATAAGAGACTTAGGGACATAGGCAGACAGTGGTCTCACCTTTGATAACCACATCACCACAACAGTCAGGAAATCCTTCTATGTGGCACACCTCATCACTAAGGGCTTTTCATCCAGAAAAAAGGAGGTCATTGTCCCACTGTACTCATCCCTCATTAGACCCATTATAGAATACAATACCCTGTTTGGTATGTACCTCTCAAGACATCTTCAACAACTGGAAAGGCCGCAGAAATACTTCACTAAAAGAATCACAGGCCTAAAGAAGATGCCCTATGCTGACCATCTAAAAAAAACTCCAGCTATACTCTGTCACATATCGTCTACTCAGAGGCGATATCTGTTTAACATACAAGGCCATTTCAAACCCAGAGCTGTTGGACATGCTACACTTAAAGAAATCCCAATCCCTCAGAGCCACATGCTCCAGGGATCTAAACCTTGTCATCACAATGAACAAAACATGCTGGAGGGATAGGTTCCTGACCCAGAGACACCCCAGACTCTGGAATAGACTGCCCATACATGTCAAGCAGAGCACCTATTTGGCCATCTTCTAAAGGAATCTTGATGATTGAATGGGAGATAGGAAATTCACCCCGGGGATCATGTCAGTCACCCTGCTAGACAGGGGTCCTTGGAAGTAAATAGTGTGGGAAGAAATAGCCGGGGAATTGTTATGGCTAGGCTTGTATAGGCCCTAGGGCTGATAACCTAGTACCAACCTATGAACCTATGAACAAAAATCAGGCAGCAACTGAATGTGCCAAAAAACAAAAGAAAGAATGAGAAGGATCAGATGAGAAAGCATAAATATAACTGCAAGTACAGAAAACTCCTGGAGAAATCTCCTGTCGATCAGGATCTGATGCAGGCATGGTTAAGGAGAGGTGAATACAAACCAAAAGATTAAAAATTACTATTGGCAGTATAGCGGACTACATTCACATTGGTTTATAAAGTCCATTGAGCATGTGGGAGAAACAGACAAATGCAGGTTTTGTAAAACAGAACTAGAAACAGTCACACATCTAGTTCCTGGGTGTAATACACTAATGGTAGAAGGACTGTATATTGAAAGGCATAATAATGTGGCAAGACTGTTGTACTGGGGATTGTGCAAACATTACGATACTGAAGTAGCTGAGAAGCTTTGTAAACTTGAGCCACAAAGCATTACAGAGAAATGATATCATATGCAATCAACCATTACCAACAGTTAAAAAATGGATGTGAGGAAAACCAGATATAGTAGTCCATAAAAAGAAGACAAAAGTAGCATTGATCATTGAAGTTGCTATACCCAGTAATTAAAGTGTCTTATGCAGAGACAGACACAAAGGCATAAAATGCTAAAATTTGCAGGTAGAAATTAAGGCAGTGTGGAAAAAGGATACGCAGCAGTTCCAATAGTAGCAGGAACAATGTGTCTCATGAAAAAGAATTTACAGTCATATTTAGATATGCTACCGATACAAGTAACTCCACATGAATTGCAGAAGGAATCAGTTCTGAGCATGTTGCGGGTGCTTTTGGCTAACATCAGAGATTGAAACAATACTAATTTCATGAACTTTAATCATACTTTGATTTAGGAATGGGATTCATTCCTATCACGGTATTAGAAACCCAAAAGACTTGCAGATACTAAACAGGTAAGAACACTAATATGTTCATACGGAGTATGTTTGACAAGGTTGTGATCATGCATTCCCTTACTGGAAATTTGTTTAAAATGGTATTGAATGACTGGGTCAAAATTTCCCAACAGTTTTATAATTCTGAGAAAGTTACCATTATGTAAACTTCTTAATTGTTCAACGGATACACAAAATGCCAAATTATGCTTAGATAAAAAAACATAACTACACCAACTTGTATTTAAAAAACTTGAGGCCATCTCTTTCTTTCTTGATTTTTAACCTTTTCTTGAACTTTGTCATTAGTCTGCTCAGTATAGAGTGTCCTCTGAAGTTCATATCTATTTAGCATAACTAGTAAATGACCTTTTGACTTCTCGTGCTCAGCCAGTCTAGTCTATACACTGGGTCAGTTTTTGAACCCAGTAGTAGTTAGGGCAACCACAGAGACAGCAATAAAAACAAAATATCTTATTGGCTGACATGGAGTATATTAACCAAAGGCAAGAAATTATTTCCCCATTTCGCAGTGTTCTTTTGCAGTGAACTTTTTAAGAGTGAGATTTTATTCTGAGGAAATGTATTCAAATTCAAAAGAATTTTACGTAGCCCACTTTTTATTAGTTATTTAGTTTCTCACAAGTAGGTCAACTCCTTCTGGTTAGGTGGCTGGTTCATCTGTTATGTTAAGTTGACCTTCAAGATTTCTGCCTTTTTGATATCCCTAAAAATATGATGCACAGTCAGGGTCAGTTGACAATGATACTCCCTCCATAAATATGCAGACTGACAGACAGAGAGGAACAGACTCACAGACACAAACACACACACACACACACACACACACACACACACACACACACACACACACACACACACACACACACACACACACACACGCACACACGCACACACGCACACACGCATGCAAACATGCACACGCTCGCACATGTGTGCACACATACACGCACACACACGCATATGCACACGCACACACACATGCAAACACGCGCATGTACGCACACACACACACACACGCACATACACACACACACACACATACATGCACACATGCACACACACACACACACACACACACACACACACACACACACACACGCATACGCACACACACATGCAAACACGCACATGCGCGCGCATGTACGCACACACACACACACACACACACACACACACACTCACACACATGCACACACACACACACACACACACACACACACACACACACACACACACACACACACACACACACACACACACACACACTCACAGCTACTACTGGTGCTGCTACTGCTATTTTCTAAGGTTTGATAACACATACTGATTCGGATGCATCTTGTTTCAACTCATAGAGAAAGACATTTAATAAGTAAACTGTAAATATTGTTCACATCTGATATACACAGAAAGTGACCCTCAGCTTTCCAATCCATTTTTCTATTCACTTGTTTAACGAAGGTTAATTTTTCTTTTTGTTATATCAGAACTGACTCTACTTGTTCCTAAGCAGAATGTATGAAGATTTTTCACTTATTTGTTTTGATCCTATTTGCATGCATTGTGTGACTTATATTTGTTTATGCACTTGTGCCTTTAAAAGTGCTAATAAAAAATCAGATTGCAAAAAAAAAAAACAAACTTTCCAATCCATTTTGAATAAGAACTCCAGCCTATGCAACTAATGAAACCAGAAGCAATCAGCAACATGTATAAATATTTAGGGTGAGACTAGAGATAGAGGGGGGAATAGTTTGAATTTTACAGCTTGCATATTTCTCAGTCTTTCATCTTCAAAATGTGGAAGACCACTTCTCAATGTGGAATAAATGGATAAAATGTGTAACACTTAAATACAAACAGCTTACTAACAACTTCAACTAGGAAGCTCACAGGATTGTTACATTAATTGTGGCTGATGACTTCAAAAAAGGGGGTCTGCAGGAAACAAGTGAATGGGTGAGGCTAATTTAGAATGCTGTAGGGCTCGATTATGACAGGTCAATGATCATCACTGGTGATCAAACAACAAGAGGTGTCAGTTTACCTCAGTGCATACTCATTTTATTTATTTATTTTATTTTACATTTGTCTAACGGGAAAGTTCGACTGGGATATAAACCCATTTCAGTGGAGGCTCGGAGAGAAAAGCTCCACATATAACAATAAAGTTTAGCACTACAAATTAACATTTCATAACAATCAAGTTTTGATATTACAGCTTGTTAGTTTTTACACTTAATTATAAAAACATGTATTTATATGGTACAAGGAGAGATTATATGAAGACAGTATAGCTATAGCATAATATATTGCGACAGCTGAAAACAAAAGAAAATGTTAGGAGCTTAGACAGCAGCATTTGTAGAATACATAGATAAGAAAAATAGCTGAAGAGTTAAAGACAGTCAGGGGCGATGTATAAGGATTAGCAGGAATTTATGTAACTTTATAAATACTATTTATTTTTAAATGTATACATTTATAAATATTTATTTATACATTTATAAATATTTATTTATAAATGTATGTAATTTTAGCCACTTCAGAACTTTATGCTACTCAGATATCTTACTACAGTTAATAATGCCAGCCATACCTCTTAACTTCTTAGCACAAAGAAATTTGAAACAAACACGAATAATAAGGAAGTAAACCCCTAAACTTTATATATTAATCTTATAAACTTAGAAAGTTGCTAGAGTAAAAAGTCTTGTATTTCCATGTATTTTCTGAAGGATACTGAATTCAGAAACTAAAATACTTGTCATTATTTGGTGAATTAATTCTTCTCTGATTTGTCACAAAAAATCCAGAAAACCACAAATTTTATGAGTAACAGACCAACATATGAGGGAAAAATCTGGGCTTCCTGTGAAAATCTGGACAGTTGACAGGTATGAGCCAGCCTTAGGTGAAATGTAATACTAGATATATTCCATGCCCCCTGTTTCACACTGGTTCTCTTGCATTTCTCCAGTGTAATACCCCTGTTTTTCCTTCATCTAGGCTCTACAAGATCCAGATAGATTTCTTCTTTCTTATTTTTTTCAGACTTTGTTGCTTTTTAGCGTTAATAGCCGTGTATGAAGTAAGTGAACTAAGAGGGGGCCTGGGGCAACTAGATACCCAAAAGTCATAGAATTAATTCCTAATTCTTAGTGGTGACACATTACAGCTTTTTTTAAAACACCCCTATAATTCAATGACAGCATTAAAGAAAATGATGGTATAGTGGTAGAGCACTGTACTCCAGAGCACAGGTACATGAGCCTGAGGCCTGAAGATCCAAACTATTCTTATTGTTCAATGCTAGGAGTCTAAACTAGAAACTCCACTCCTACATGCTCTCCTCACCCTAAAGGATACTGGCATCTGTGCAGTTGCTGTGACACGGTATAAAGCCATGGAGAGCACACCAGCAGTGCAGGGCTATAATGCCTCACACCCATGTAGATCAGCTCCTACACCGACAGGGACTAAAGGTGGAGGTGTCTCAATTAACATCTAAAATAAATATACCTCAAGACTGTTCAAAAAGGATGATGGACATCCACATTCAAGTCACCATACGCAAAATCCCATACCACTTTCTTGCAAATGTTATGTTCCCCTCTATGACCAAGGACACCCATAATGTGCTTTTAAGCTTATTGAAAACACTCACCACACAACCCTATATCATATTCATGGTCAACTTTAATTATCTCACTATTAACTGGGAATCATACATGACATTGAACATGCTGGCAAGGAAACTTTTGGATTTTGTAAACACAAACTCCCGGGACAAGATTGTCAGTACACTGACCAGGGGTGCAAACATACTGAATTTGGTCCTCAATAATATGGAAGAATGCTGCACATACCTCCTTGTGTAATTTTCTGTCTAGTAAGGTCAACCACAAAAAGTAAAAATAAAACCTGAAACTCCAGCTAAGCATGGAATGTTCAGGAACTACTCTAAAAATAGCTTCCTACTATTAAGTGATAACCTGGTAAAATTTCAAGCTCCCATGAACCCTGAGAAGACTGCTACCTACGCAGAACTTTTCATAGAAGCTTTATACAAGTATGTTAATAGCTGCATAGAGGTGGCTGTACCCACCAAGAATAAGCACAGAACTAACTCAAAAAACAAACCACCCTGCTGGAATCACAAAATTGGGTTGATATTACCAGATTGAATGTTTAGGTTGTCGAATACCTAAACATCAAACTGGTAATATTGAAGGCCAAAAACAGTGAATGGCCACTTTCTCACAGGGAAAGAATTCCCTTGGCTATAAAAAAAAAAAAAAAAACAAAAAAACAAAAAAAAACAAAAAAACTTTTAAACCCAAATGAAGTGGGGTTCTTTGTTCCCCCACCACCCTATGTGGGGAGATGTGCCCCCACACCCCCCTTAACTAAATATACCAACTCCGAGATTGCTCTACATTGGCCAAAGGGAAAAATACACATAACGGCCAATGGAATTCTTTCCCTGCATGAAAGCGTCCGCTTGCAGTTTTTGGCTTTTGATATTACCAGTTTGATGTTTAGGTATTCGACAACTTAAACGTTTGATCTGGTAATATAGACCCACAAAATCAATAGGCTCTGTAACAGAAGAAAGAAATCATGACAAAAATTAGGAGGTGTAGCATCCAGCAGAATAAATGCGCTCTTATCAAAATAAGCAAACAACTCAGAGGAAAGATAAAGGGGGAATTTAATAAAGCCTACAGAAGCTTATTTGCTATGTAGGCATAGTGGCACAGTGCTTACTTGGAAGTAAGCAGATGTGCGATCCAGTAAACAGAGCTGAGGGGCATGCAAGAGTGGAAGTGTCCGAGGCATGCAAATCACCTCATAAGCAGGTGAAATACATGCAAATAAGGTAAATGAGGTAGGTAGAGTGATCCAGCAAACAGACCCTGTGTTGGTCTTTGGAATGTACATGGAAAAATTCCATGTACAGGCTGTAAAAATTACACCAGGGGCTATAAAAGTGTAGTTACAGTAGCAAAAAGAGTATAGAGGACACATATATGTGCAAAAGTAATCACTGTGTGCCCAAAACTGTATGGAAAGTAATTTAAAATATATTTTTTTAATACCATGGATATGTTTTTTTTTATTTTATATTTTTTTATTTTATATTTGTTGACCGGGCTAGTCTAGCTGGATACATGTCCATTTTCAGTAGAGGCCCGAGGAGAAAAGCTCCAAGCCTAAGTAAATTACAGAATACAAAATTAAAAAATGGCTAGATACCAATACATTAGAGAGCAAAAAATGGTTGGAAAACAAATAAAAGTTATTTTGTGAACACTAGTACAGAGTCTTGGCATAGGTTTAAGAAACAATCAAGTACAAAGTCTTTAGTAGGTTTCAGGTACAATCAAGCACAAGTTTACACAATATTTGAAAATTATTATTCATTAAGTGAAAGGAGGAGAAAGAGAAAAGGCAGGAAAACACAAGTACTAGTATAAAGTTGGCCTCTATTGATTAATGCTGTAGAGGGGCCATAGCCCAGGAGGAAGGGGTATAGCAAGGGGTATAGCAAGAAGAGAAATAAGAGGATAAGTATGATTCAGTCAGGCTTAGAGCAGGGATAAAGCCCGTGTATTTTTAGATGTTCTCTGAGATGTTTCTTGAAGAGTGGTGTAGATGAGAGAGAAGTGAGTGTTCTAGGAAGCTTGTTCCAGATTCTGCCCACAACATTGGTAAAGAGTGAGTCCCCAGCTTTGTTATTAGATTTAATGTTGGCAATTAGTAGCTTATTAGCTGAGCGTAGTGTTGTAAGATTTTTATATGCGGAGATCAGGTTAGAGAGGATAGGGGTATTAGTAGGGTGGTAAAGGATTTTTTTGTGTGATCACACGTTGATTATATAGTAGTTGGTTTTGTAGTTCTGACCATCCGAGTTGTTTAAGGTTGAGACAGTGGTGGGTTCTATAAGGGGAGCCAGTGGCAAATCTGACTATATTATTATAGCTAGTTTCAAGCTTGGTAAGATTGTGCTTTGATAGATTGGTATATATGGCAGAAGCATAGAATAAGGTAGAAGTGAGATGAGTCTGGGCAATGGTGGTTCTAGCTAGTGGTGTAAGGAAGGGTTTGATTCTATACAGGGAGCCTAATTTTTATTGACAGTTTTTATAGTATTGTTGATATGGTCATCATAGCTGAGGTTATGATCAATGGTTATGCCCAGGAGATGTGCAGTAGGATCAGGGGAAATAGAAGTTCCATTATTAGAGGTAATTGTGAAGTGGATCTGTGGAGATTTTTGGGTGGGAGTAAAAAGTAATGATTTAGTTTTTTTGGGGTTAAGGAGGAGACAATGATGGGTGAACCACTTTTCAACAGAGTTAAATACAGTTTGAGTAAGGGTCTGGAGAGAGGTTTATGACTTAGCAGTACAGATTAAAGTAGAGTCATCAGCATATTGTATACAAGGGGCTTGAGGAAAAACAGTATGGAGATTGTTAATAAAAATGGAAAAAAGAAGAGGGCCTAGGACAGATCCTTGAGTGACTCCAATGTTCATGGGGAGGGGTGTGGAAAGATTATTGTCCCAGAGCACTGCTTGTTGTCTATTTTCTAGCTAGGATTTAAACCAAAGAAATGCTTGTGGGTCAAGAGATTGGGCTTTTAACACACTGATAAGTCAGTTATGGTTGACCATATCAAACGCTTTTGATAGGTCAATAAATAGAGCGGATGAGAGAGAGTTATTATTTTGATTCCTGTTTATACAGTCAGTAAAAGTTAGCAGGGCAGTAGTAGTGCTATGAAAGGACCTAAAGCCATGCTGGTAGTTGGCAAGTAAATTATTGTGGAGCAGGTGTTGAAGTAGTTGATGGTGAATACATTTTTCCATTATTTTGGCTAGAAGAGAGAGTAGTGCAACTGGTCAGAAGTTGGAGATATCAGTGGATTTACCTCCTTTATGCAAGGGGATAATATGGGAGACTTTCCATATGGAAGGGATGGTACCTTCTGAGATTGTTCTGTTTATAAGGATGGATATGGGATATGCTATGGCTTTGGCAGCTATTTGAAGGTATTCTGCTGGCAGGCGGTCAGCAGAAGGGGTGCAAGGTTTGAGTTTTTGAAGAAGTTTGCAGATAAAGGATGCTGGCACAGGTTGTATATGGAAGGAGGGAAGTGAACTGTTTGCATATTGTAAAGGAGAGGGGGTAATGGGCGCTAGTGTTTTTGCTAGAGTTTGAATAGCTTCAGTGAAGTAATTGTCAAAGGCATTGGCTATTTGCATAGGAGTATTGTGGGGAATAGAGCATGGGGTTGGAGTTCTAGACTGTCCTGTTTTGAGAAGTTTATTAATGCCTGACCAAAACTTTTGAGGGTTTTTAGAGTGTGATTTTTGAAGGTGGGAATAATAGTTTTTTCTTGTCTAAGATAATGACCTTTTTGGTAGCATTTCTTAACTGTTTAATGTATAGGTCGCCTGCGGAGCTCTTAAAGGCTCTCCATTTGGCCCATATCTTGTTCCGTAGGAACATTTTCTGTCTGGTTTGTTTTGTGAGCCATGGGGCTATTTTGGTCCTAACTTGGGAAGAGCAGAGGGGAGCATAGCTATTTAGGATTTGAAGGAATTTAGTATTAAAGTAAAAAAAAACTGCTTCATCCAGCTTAAGTTACTTTAGAGGTGACTAGTTGCAGGCTTTTAGCTCATTTTGAAAGCTCTCGGCCTGGAAGTGTTTTTTTAGAACAGTAGGTGAAAAAATTGTTATTATTAGGGATGCATACCTTTTGTTTTGTTATGTAGGTTAGAACATGGTCACTAATGTCATCTGGGAGAGTTCCTGCTGTATAAGTTTCAGGGTGACTGTTTATAAGGATCCAGTCAAGAGTAGTTTCCTTATTACTAGGTTTGTGGATTCTTGTGGGGGTGTTTATTATTTGAGTGAAACCAAATAGATTTATGTGGGTGTTAGGATTGGGGGAGTTACATGTGGTCCAGTCTATGTTAAAGTCACCTAGTACAATAGTTTCTTGAGGTAGGAGGGTGAAAAGGCTACTAAGAATGTTTTCAAGAGTGCTAATATTATTTCCTGGAGGGATGTAGGAGCAGATTATATAGATAGATTTAGAGTTATTAATTTGGAGTTTGACGGTAAGGGTTTCTGCACTGGTATTTGAGGGTAGTAACACATTATAGGATGAAACGAGAAGTTCAGATTTATACAAGATGGCTACACCTCCACCCTTTTTGGATGTGCGGTCGCATCTTAGGATGTTGTATCCAGGTGGGGTTATTTCTAGGTCATGAGTAGAAGGTTTCAACCAAGTTTCTGTAAGGCAAAGGATATCAAATGCATGTGCTTGTAATAGAGCATGCAGTTGACTAAGTTTGTTGTTAATGCTACGGATATTAAGCTGAGCTATTCTGAGTGAGTTACCTAATCTTGTATAGGTAGAAACATCATTGGATGATTGTTTTTGTAGATTATTGTCAGTTTGTGGAATTGGGCCAGGATTAGGATGAATGTCCCCATCTAATAGAAGATGTGTTTGCCCAACAAGCTGGAGTGCACAAACATGCTAATATGTAAAAAAAATAAAAAAAATATTGTAAAAAACAGAATTTCTGAGTATGAAACAATAATGCATTAGAGGAACCTGTGTGGAGTATGTACAATGTAGAACCACTGTAGTTGCCTGAATCTGTGTTGTCACCAGGTACTGTGCACAGATCTGTATGCAAATGAGCTGGGATTACTGAATAGCACAAATGGGTATCTGTGTCTGCAGATCCAATCCATGTAGGTACAGAAACGTGTTGGTGTACACAGAAGAGGTAGCTGACATCAAAAGGGGGTGTGTCTGCAAACTTTTAAGCTCATTGGAGCTCAGAGGCACTTGTTGCGTGGCGCACCACTGTGCTCAGCGGGGATGTGTGTGTGTCTGGTGACTGCTATGCTTTGTTAACCTTAGGGGTGTGTGTTTTAGTGGATTTGAGTGGGTTTGCATAGCTCACACCCATGCTGAGTGTGACCTACCATGGGGGCTTGTCTGCTCACTACTAAGCTTGTTTATCTCTGCGGCACGGGTTTGCATGGCATGCCACAGTGCTCAGCAAGGAAAAAAGTGTCTGAGAAAGACAGTAATATATTAAGTACTGATGAGCCCTGTTTCACTTAAACTAGGGTCATTAAACCCCTTAACTGTGTACTTGGCTGGTGGAATGCATCATAGCTAGCCAATCACATAGAGCACACCTACAGCAGAGCACTATAAAGTATGCATATACCATACAATCTGATTTATTCCCCTACTCTGTACTGTTGGAATACAGACTTTGGAATTTTAACCTACAGAATGCTAGGGCTGCTGTAGATCTGCTACATATGTATGTGCTAGATGTTGAGGTCAATGCAGCTGCTGCTGATGCTAACCATAGGCCTAGACTGAGAAGGAGAAGAGTGTTCAGTCCCAGGGTAACCTACCAGGAGTTACATGAGCTGGAGATTGTAGAGCACTATAGGGTGGACAGGGACATATTACAACAACACATTGAGCTCTGGCACCCTCAACTCAGACCCAGAGCGAGGAACCCATCCTAATAGAAACAAAGGAATGTGTAGCTCTTAGGATACTAGCTACAGGTACTTTCCAAAGACCAACTGGAGACATGATGTGGGTTTCACAGGCATTTGCTTCCAGTGTACTCCACCATTTCCTGGATGCCATACTACCACATGCCAGTGAGCATATTTATCTTCCTCACAGCCCTGAAGAAAGGGTCTGCAGTATGCAACTCTTCTACCATGTAGCACACTACCCTGAAGTACTGGGTGCCATAGACTGCACTCATGTACATATAGAGGCACCACCCAGTGAAGACAGTAGAATCTGCATCAACCACAAGTGGGTACCACTCCATCAACTGTCAAGTCATGTACAATGCCTAGGGCATTATCATGAATGTGTGTGCTGGCAGCCCTGGTAGTTATTAAGACTCCCATACCTGGCACACATCACAGCTGTACCAGATATTTGCAAGGGGGACATCCTATATGGCCATTTACTTGGGGATGCTGGCTATGCACTGGAACCGTGGATGATGACACCCATCAAAAATGCACACAGACACATCGAAGAATGCCATAATGAGGCATACTCACAATCCAGGAACATCATAGAGCATGTGTTTGGCCTGCTGAAGTCACGATTCCATTCTTTGATATATCTGGTGGAGCCTTGCAGTACTCTCCAGCCACATGTGCAAGATGTTTACAGTATGTGCCATGCTACACAATATTATCCTGTGGAAACAGCTGCAGCAGGATCAGCAAAGGGAAGGGATGCAGAGCCCCCCACCAGTGCCTAGATCACCACAGTTACACCCACAGGGGGACTTGGAGGAAGAACCCCCTGAGGCTGTCCCTGTAGGCAGATGTAGGCATGCCCCATATACCCTGGCCTTGGCCAAGAAACAACACATAGCACATGCACTGACAACCAAGGCTATAGTGATTGACACCGTACTCTGACTTGCATACACATCAGTAGAAATGGTGCCAGCCAGGCCACACAATCTGTACTTCACCATGTATTGGCTGTAGACTGCCTGTATCAGACAGAGGCAGCTCCAAACTACAGGTCTGCCAACTGCTGCATTCACAAGGTAAGTCACTCTCCTGTACAACACTTGTAAGGGATACTAGAATATGGTAGCATATGTATGGACCTGCCCCATGTATGCAAAGGAATGTAGTGGGCTATATATAGTGTGCTACTGGCCTACTTGCAGTGATCTATAGTGGGATACTGGGCTACTTGTACAGATCTAACAACCACTTGGGACAACAGGTACTCTGTTCACTAGTGTGTGCTCCATAATAGCCACTAGGCCACATGGCTGGAAACTCCATGACAGTAGTCTAGGGAGATGCCAAACAGTGGGGTCACAGGACAGTTGCATGACTGTCTATGCCAGCAGAGCATAGGCTGTCCATCCCCCACCCCAAACACATCATTGTTGCCATACAACTGCTGTAACAGTAATTCTGCAATGATTTACCAGCAGACCAGAAAATTCCTATATCTTGTTGATAGTGTGAGGGAGAAAACCTCTCTATCTGGTGGCCGGTGCTCTATCTGGTGGCAGGTGTGGCTCAGTGGGCCAGGGATAGTAGCATGTGTGATGGTGCTGATGGTTCAAATCTGCCACCATCCAACATCTTTTGCATGTGAGGTACTCATATGGAGGTAGTCCCACAGACTGTCATAACCCCTCAATCTGTTACTGCAAGAAAGCTAGACAAAGCCATAGTGAATGGGGGCACAAAGGGCCATACCTAGAGACAGACACTATACACAGTCTGAGTAACCTAGCAGGTGGCTAGTTTAACAGCAGGCTGCATCAGGTCAGATTAGCTGCAGGATGTAAAGACCATCAGTTTAATGTGTCAGTATGTACAACAAGTCAGCGATCAATGTACAGTATAGCACCAGGAAACCACAAATGTATGAGAAACACAACAGACATATGGGGCGAAATTCTGGACATTCTGCAAAAACATACAGGGAGAGGTATGCAGACAGTCACCCTGTGTGTGGTGTTTCACCATGTACCCTAGTCACATCGTACCTCTCAACCTCTTACAACAGGAAATCTGGCCAAGTAAAGTGAATAAAAGTGGGACCAAGGCCCGCAACTTGGGACAGGTTTCAAATAATTGCTCCCATATACATAGAATGTGGATAGAATAACAGGTCATGCATTAGCAGGACTCTCCTGCTGTGCATGGAGTCTGAAACTCAAATATCTGTCAGTGTTAATTTAGTTACATCTTGACTGATTTACCACTAATTTGCCAGAAAACAACAATGGTTATGTGAAATGGGCCAAGAATATGCGGCAAGAGTCTGGACAGTCTGTGAAGCTCTCTACAGTTTTGAAGATTGAGTGACACGTTAAGGTCAGCAAACAGACAGGGGATGCCTTGGACAATATCAGGTGACTGCTGTACTGTGGTAACAGGTGCAGCAGCCAATGACCTGCAGCACACAATAATCCTGGACTGAAGTACAGGTAGCTCTGGCCTGGAGTCACCTTGTAATTACTGACAATCACACTGGGCATGTTCTTACACTTAGCTAATTTGAGTTTAAATCTGTTGCCTCTACTGCCCAAAGACCTGCTATGTAGAAATATGTACAGACATACAGCTACATGTACATATCTGTCACTCCCTATCCCCCTCATGCTTGATTAGTGTCTCTATCAGTATGTGGCATATATATATATATGTATATATATATATATATATATATATATATATATATATATATATATATGATAACACAATGTATATATAGCTATGTAAAGTACGACACAGAGACTCCCCACATACTTCTTCAGAACTTATTTACATTACTGACACACATCTACATTTAAGGAGACAACCCTGTTATACACATTGATTTAGATATTGGCAGGGATGCATGAATGTTTCCACATACCCCTGAATGATGAGGTTATATGCACATACACATCACAATAGCTGTCCAGTGGCACCTGACCAAGGCCACAACAGTACATAATCTAATCACCCACAGATCCCTGAGCCTGCGGGCTGTCATCATGGAGACAGACATAGGTACGCAAGTGGTGTAATGTACAATAGGTGCAACGCAGTCCTTGGACAGGCCATATTATCCCTGGCCACATGTCTGCCTATCTAACTGCAAACAGCCACATATGACCAGACTGGTAAGTGTACACACATAGCAGGGATATTACCAGGTATCCCACCCCTAGGACACTAGATACAATAACAGTACCAAACAGTATCTCTCTGCAGGCCACACTTGCTGTCTAACACAAGGCCACTTTGTGTACTTCGCAAGTACTGTTCCTGCATCAACACATACAACAGACATAACATGTGGCATGTGCGATAGATACTTTGAGCTGTAGGGTGTAATAATAGTTAGGGAGGAGTTCTAATCTCACATCCTCCAACTCTGTGTTGTATCAATATATCTCCTCATAACACTGTGGACATACTCATATGGGCTATCTCCATGCAATGGTGTGCATATTATGGCCCTGTGACTGGCTACTGGCCTCTAAATTCCCTCCTCTACAAGGCCTGCAAATGTCATCCACCTTAAGAGCACTGGCTGACTATCTAACAACAGATAACACTATGGACATACTCACATGGGCTATCTCCATGCAATGGTATGCATTTTATGGCCCTGTGACTGGCTGCTGGCCTCTAAATTCTCTCCTCTACAAGGCCTGTGAATGCCATCCACCTTAAGAGAACTGGCTGACTATCTAACAGTAGATAAACTCTGTGGCACATGCAATAAGTACTGTAAGCTATACTGTGTAATAGGAGTTCTAATCTCACATCATCCAACTTTTTGTGCGTGAATATATCCCCATGCAGCACTTCAAACAACCCCTATGGGCTATCTCTGTGTAATGGTTATGCATTTTATGCCACCTGACTAGCTGATGGCCTCAACAGTGGCCCCCATTACAATGCCTGCTGATGTCACCCATCTCAAGAGTGCTGCTGACAACATATCATTAGATACACAGTGTGATGCATATGATAAGTACAGTGAGCTGTAGTATATAACACTTAATAGGTAGGGGTTCTAATCTCACAACAAACAGCTGTGTGTGTGTGTAAATATCTCCCCTTGCAACAGTACAGACATGCCTATCTCTGTGCAATGGATATACATTTTAAGGCCCTGTGACTATCCGATGGCCTCCACACTGGCCTCCTTTACAAAGCCTGCTGATGTCATCCACCCTAACAGCACTGGCTGGCAGTGTAACATCAAGTCATTTCTGTGGTGCATGCAATAAATACTACAAGCTGTAATGTCTACTACTAGATAGGTAGGGGCTCTAATCTCACAACATTCAATGCAGAGTGAGTAGCAGCAGTGCAGACATGTGTATATCTGTGCAATGGTTATACATTTTAAGGCCCTATGACTATCTAATGGCCTCTACATTGTCCTGCTTTATAAAGCCTGCTGATGTCATCCATCTTAAAAGCACTGGCTGAAAGTGTAATATCACATAGTCTCCTTAGCACATGCGATAAGTACTACAAGCTGTAGTGTTTACTGCTCGAGAGGTAGGGGCTTTAATCTCACAGCAGACAACCGTGTGTATGTAAATATTCCCCCTTGGAGCAATACATACATGCCTATCTATGTGTAATGGTTATAGATTTTAAGGCCCTGTGACTACCTGAAGGTTTCTAGACTGGCCTCCTTCACAAAGCCTGCTGATGTCATCCACTTTAACAGCACTGGCTGACAGGTTAATATCAAGTAATCTCTGTGGCTCATGTGGTAAGTACTGCAAGCTGTAGTGTGTAGTACTAGATAGATAGTGGCTCTGACTTCACATCAGCCAACTCTGCACAGCTACAGGTTGTCAAAACTTTTTCAGATAATATTGGAATGTTGTTTGGTCTTAGTAAATGTGCAAATGCAACCTTTAAAAAGGAAAACTGCAGCACCAGGAAAACATCAGTTTGGGACAAGAATGTGATATAAAAGAACTTGAGCAAGAGGGAGTGTATACATACTTGGGAATTTATGAAGGATCAGCAATAAAACATGAACCAATGCAAATAAAACTCAGTAAGGAGTACTTTGGAAGACTTAAATTAATCCTGAAAACAGCATTGACATCTAGGAACAAGATCCAAGTTATAAATCAATTTGCTCTTTTTGTCCTAACTTATAGTTTTGGAGTGATTGACTGGCCCCAAAAAGTGTTTGATAGATTGGATATTAAAACAAGAAGGATGCTTCAGGATCACCAAATGATTTATAAAAATCAGTGTATAACACGATTATATATTTCCAGCTCCGAAGAAGGGATGGGCCTCCTTGAAATTGATTACATGTGTAGATCTGCAATCATGGAATTCCATACATATCTGCTGACCTCACATGATCCAAATGTAGTGAAAGTTTTGAAACATGAGGAGAATAAATATAAGATGATGTATCTGCTTAATTTAGCAGAAGCATATCGACATCAAGCAGGAATGGAAATCAAACCAGAAGTGGATAAAAACCAGGCAGCAACTGAATGTGCCAAAAAACAAAAGAAAGAATATAAAGTGAAAGACCAGATGAGAAGGCATGAAATGTGGAAATAAAATATAGTTGCAAGTATAGAAAGCTTTTAGAAGTGCCTCATGTTGATCAAGAATGAACGCAGGAATGGTTAAGGAGAGGCAAATTCAAACCAAGAAATGAAAGGTTAATATTGGGAGCCCAAGATAGTAGGCTACGTGCATGCTGGTTTACAAAGTCCATTGAACATGTGTGAGAAACAGACAAATGTAGGTTTTGTAAAACCAAATTTGAAACAGTTACACACCTTGTTGCTGGTTGTGATGCACTAATGGCAGAGGGACTGTATACTGAAAGGCATAATAATGTGGCGAGACTGTTACACTGGAGATTGTGCAAACATTATGGTATTGAAGTGGCTGAAAAACACTGGAAATATGAGCCACAAAGAATCATAGAAAATGATGAAGTTTATATCACATAGGATCACCCAATACCAACAGTTCAAAAGATAGATGCTAGGAAACTGGATATAGTGGTCCAAGAAAAGAAGACAAAAGTAGCATTGATCATTGAAATTGCTACACCCAGTGACTACAGTGTCTTGCGTACAGAGAGACACAAAGTCATAAAATATCTGGATCTGCAGGCAGAAATGAGAGCCATGTGGAAGAAAGATACCCAAACAGTTCCAATAGTAGTAGGAGCAATGGGTCTTAAAAAAAAGAATTTACTATCATATTTAGATATGTTACCAATTCATGTAACACCATACGAATTGCAGAAAGAGTCATTACTGGGTACATTGCGGGTGCTGTGAAGAGCACTTTTGGCTGACATCAAAGAGTGAAACAAAACTAATTTTGTGAACTTTAATCGTACTTTGACTTAGGAATGGGTTCCATTCCCATCATGGTATTAGAAACCCAAAAGACTTGGAGAAATTAAAAATGTCAGTGCATACATTAGCAGCACTACATACATGCCCATGTGGGCTATCTCTGTGCAAAGGTTATGATTTTATGGGCCTAAGACTAGCTGCTGGCCTCTAAATGCCCTCCCCTATAAGGCCTGCTGATGTCATCCACCTTAAGAGTACTAGCTGAGAGTCCAATAACAGATAAACTCCATGGTGCATGCAATAAGTACTGCAAGCTATTGTATGTAACAGTAAATTGACAACAGTTCTAGTCTCACAGCCACCATCTCTGTGTGTGTGGGTACAGATATATCCCCTTGTATCACTACAGACATGCCTCTATGAGCTATTTCTCAGCAATGGTTAGACATTTTACAGCCCTGTGATAAGCTCCTGGTCCTATATAGCTCTCATCTACATAGGCATAACTACTGTCTCCTATATTTGTATGTTCAGAAAACCCTGGTGACATGTATTAAAGGTAGCATATGTTATTACAAAGTATGAATGCATAATTATGCTGGCTGCCCCCATTGTCCCAGACAAGCCCTTCTACACATATGCACGTAGCGAACCATGCAAGAATACTGCTGTACCTTGCTGTCATATTTCTGCTGTGCTGCCATGCCATCCTGTGCCACTGTCCTTCCACCATGTGTCCCTAGAATAACAACTCAATCCCCTGGAACAGACACAGACACATACACAGGTCCATGATACACCTGTCATTCTGTCACACTACCACCAGTGTAACATTATGCAACTAAGATACACAAAAGGTTCGCTGTGCAGTCATGACACATGCCAGCACACAGTACCTGTCATGGCCCACAACACTTGCCATGACTTAACAATACTGCAGTACACAAGTACATTGAAAGTAATGTAGTCACCCTATGCATCCAACATATATTTGCATGTCCCTGCATCGATGGCATGGATAGCAGGGATGTGGCACAGGTATCATTACATGCAGGGTGTGGTGTAGGGGTGCCAGAGGCCTAAGCTGTGCCATACAGTTGATAGCATGTTTGTGAGTCAGGAAGGGGTTTTGGTTAGATGGGCCATGGAGAGTCACCGTGTGTGTGTCTGTTGGTGACATGCATGTGACAGTGATGTTTGAGGGTGTGCGTGTATATAGTCAAGCCCAGTGCTAGCCCTACACATGTGTATATTGGATAGCTGTGGACCATACATGGCAGAGTGGACAGTTCACCATCTCTGGCCATGAACACGGGAACTTACTTTGTCAATGGATTTCACTGGCACCACCATGCCCAAGGTCAGATGTGGTGCTAGTAGTTGATGGTGACTGGTGTCTGCTGGGGCTATGTCCCCTATGGGACCACCCACAACCATGTGCCCATGGCCTTTCATGTCATGATGTGGACAGAACAGTTCCCTCTGCAGTGCTGGAGGTACTGCCACTCCGGGAGCATGACTGTGCATGGCCATATGGACTCTTAGCAGATGGTGTTGCTGACCTATGTCCACCTGCCCAATGTCCTCCTCCAATACTATGTTCCACCACAGACAATGTGTGGGGAAAGACAGATACTGTCTCAGCCCAGTATCTGTCCATTACATCAGTGAAATGATCCATGGTGTCACTAATGCGGTGTAGGTAGTCATGGATGTCAGACTGTGCTGCATTCATTACCCTGAGCATCCATCTGGTGTTGCATTTGGTACATGTCTGTGCCTCCATGATGACCCAAAACATGTGTCGAATGACCCATGATGTAACACCTGTGACAGGAGGTGGATGGACAGCAGTCCTTCTTTTAGCACCCATGTCAATCTACCTGTGTGGGACCTCACCAGCTGTCTGGCTATGGCCAGTGTCTACACTCATGCCATAATTCTCACACTTTCTAGTTCAATGTCACTGCCATCTAACTGTCCAATATCTGTGGCCTCTGGGGACTGTATATGTGGGGGCATACTGACTGTGTGTACGGACAATGGGGGGCTGGAAGAGGGATGTCAATCTCTGGAACAGATTCAGACGCTGACAATCCCACCTTGCCTCACTATGGCCACCATCATCATCATCATCAGAGTCTGATGGGACAATGACATCAGGATGTGAGGGGAACAGACTCCAATCTTCCCATTCACCTCTGAGGAGGATGACAAAATCAGTACATTCTTAGCTGCACTATTATGTATGGTAATCCACACAGACTCATACAGATGAGGAGCCACAGCTGCATTACCAGTCCAACATCTTCTCATCACTGATCTCATGCACAACACATAAACACACAACTTACCCAGACAAGACAGGCCCTTTATAACATGCACTTCAGCTACATACAGTGAATGTTGCCAGTACAATGATGTGGAGCTTTTCTCCCCGGGCATCCGCTGAAAAAGGACCTGCATCCAGTTGGAATTTCCTGGTAAACAAATGTAAATAAATAAATAAAATAAACAATATACCTGTGAGGTATGAAATATGATAGTGTATGTGATAGAACTACACATAATACCCAATACACCTGTCCTGAGAAAAATATGCCTGCTGTAGTATCACTGCCGCAGGCATGTACCATCTCCCTGTAGTGTGTGAACAGGCAGCTTGGAGTAATTACCTTCTGGCTGCATACTTGTTCATGACTATAAGTGCAAACATGTTAATGTTTGTACAAATACACAGCTGTGATTACCCATTGTATGCACTGTAGTTAACTGCTTCTAAATGGAACATACAACTGTTCTACTCTGTCTAAGCGTAACAGTTGTGACTTCTGCAAAATGTCAGTCCTCAACATTCTTAGGGTATATATAATCCATAAAACAACAGTATCACACTTACCAGGTACAGGACCACAGACTCTGGCCATACCTGACAGACCTATGAAAAAATGAGGGAGAGGGATTGTCATCAATACCAAATGCTGCAGTGTTAGAAGGTAATATGTGCATATATTCACATGTACAGTAGCTAATGTGATACTGCCTACCTTGCTAACATTCTGAGTATGTCATAACTGTGTATTAAAACACCCCCCCCCAAATGCTGATAGACCTGACACCCATGTACTGGTATGCAGAGCCTGCCACAATGACTGATACAGTATCACACTGGTGAACAATGTAAGCTTACCTGGATGGTCTTCTGATGTGGATGCTGTCACACTCTCATCCAGGATGTATGTGGTGAAGGATGCCTAGGAGCTGGTGGTTGATTTTAGTTTTGCCAGTAATTCCTCTGTGGCTGAGAGTGGTTGTTCTGTTGCAGGCCCTCCATCATTGGCAGCATGATCCCTGGCCACAACAGCTGCCCTTTGACCATATCTTTGGCCCGATGTCAGACTTGCTCATAGATCCTGTCCTGTTGGTCAGTTTGGTTAACCGCCCTGACAAGATCACCTCACAATCCAGCACACTGGTCACGATTTTGGTGACCCATAGATAGCAGAATGTGATGATGCATTCTGAGGCCATACAAGATAACAGCATTTTCTGCAGCTGTGAATGGTGCATGTCTCCTGAGATACATTGTTCCTGAAAGACAACAAGAGGAGAATGCATTACAGGACCAGATGCGTGGACATCCCCTATGTATAGACTCTGCACAACCAATACAGCCTGCATTATTCACCGCTCCCTCACATCATACCCCAGAGTCTGTCAACACACTAAATGTGTGGCTATCACCAAGATAGTAGCAATACTGGATATATCCCTGTGTGCTGTGAAAGATTCTGCTATATGTCTCTACAACCATCATTGCAATCTACTGTGGTGTGTCCTCTATGGGCAAGGTCCCACTAATATGTCATACAGCCACTGTTGGACAAATAGCTGTGTGATATTACAACAACTATATGGGGACAGTCCAGCAACACCAGTGTGCCACAATGACAGAAAGCAATGCAAACTTGCGGTAGTATATGTTCCCTGTAGGCATCATACCTCTCCATTACACAGATATTTGTGGAATGTGAACGTTTGCCTCATAGATGTGGTCCTTTTGGTACAAACATGTGGATGCCTGACAAATGGTTGGCCATTCATTGATGGTTGTTGCCAGACAATAGAGAAATTGGCTGTCACACACCAGACCCCTTGGAAAACACTTATGCTACAGTAATATCTGTTAGTTTATTCATAGTCTTACTTTGTATGGCCAATAGGTATTCTCTGTCGCTGAGTTTGGGCCTGTGTCCCCTCATTAATTTTGGCTATAACCTGAATACCTGCTGTAGGGGGTTGGCAGGTATGTTGCATACTTTTTACTGTATTTTATTGCTATTAATTAATCTGCACAGTTAAACTAAAATCATCTGCCTTACAGGGCCTGATATATAGGTTTTTACTGTCACACTGTTTGTAAAGCTGTTTAGCTAGTTTCACTGTGTGAAAGGTATTAAGAGGAAATTTTACCTACTTGTTAAGCACCTATTTGTTTGTTCTGATTTCCTGCCAAGGAGTGTATCATATAACTGATTTGTTTGCAGTTAAAAGCATTCCATAGAGTCTCCTTGCTCCTTTATCTGTTTAAAACTTTAATTTTGTGGCTACCTGCTGTTCTTCTGCTGTGATAAATATTTCTATAGTATTTACTGTCTAAAAGAGTGTAGGCTAGTAGCTTTAGTATTGTCCCAGTTCAGATTTGCTGTCTCTGGGCCTGTTTGCTTTTGCAGTGGTTGTTCTGAGCACATGACCAGGCCATCTTGCATTAGCAGAAGCCTTTATTTACTTTCATGGCAGGATTGCGTTGATTGGCTGCTGGCTGGTGGAGATTCGATGGTCTGGGGCTTGGAGTAAGCACTCATTGGTTCTTTTGAGATTTTTTTAAAAAAGTTGTTTAACGTTGTATCTCCTGGTATTTAAGCCTTAACTTTGAGAGGATTTCTGTCTATACACACTGAGCAGAGAGGAGGAGGGACATTTACCACAACTCTGATCTGAGATATATAACAATAAGTATCCTTTTTTTTTACTTATTATTACTAGTTATTGGTTCTAGTAATTAATATATAGCACTTTTTATTGCCTGCTGCATACGTTTTACTGTATTTTATTGCTATTAACTAATCTGAATGGTTAAACTAAAATTGTCTGCCTTACAGGGCCTGATAAATGGGTTTTTACTGTCACATTGTTTGTAAAGCTTTTTAGCTAGTTTCATTCTGTGAAAGGTATTAAGGGGAACTTTTCCCCACTTGTTAAGCACCTATTTGTTCTGATTTTCTGCCAAGTGTATCATATAACTGATTTGTTTGAAGTTAAAAGCATTCTGTAGTGTCTCCTTGCTTCTTTATCTGTTTAAAACTTTCATTTTGTGGCTCACTGCTGTTCTTCTGCTGTGATAAACATTTCTGTAGTGTTTACTGTCTAAAGTAGTGTAGGCTAGTAGCTTTAGTACTGTTTGCCACCCTCCCTTCCTGTTGGTGTCTTGCTGCTATAATTGGTGGCTTTGCAGTTGCCCGCTACTAATGTAAATTTGATCTGGGACACTCCTCCCAGTCTTAGCACTCTTCAAGAAAAATCTTGATGAGGGAATGGGAAATAGGAAATACACCCCGGGGGATCACTTCTGTGGCTCTGCTTGACAGTGGCACAGGAAAATAACTTTCTTGGGTGGTGTAAGCCAGGGAACCTTGTTGGCTAGGCTTACTTAGGCCTTTGGGCCAATAGCCTAGTACCTACTTATGAACCTATGAACCTATGTTAGCCACATCAGAGACAGTCAGGGACACCTTTATAATGTCAGAACTGTTTATGTTTGACATTGGCAGGCTGAGAGGATGTGAATTATATTACATCATTTGATGTTACAGGATTGTACACCCTCACTTAGTGTCACTATATCTAAAACAGATTCCACTTGGTTTCCTACAACAGCCGACCATTGTAGGAGGGTATAACAGGGGCAGAGCTAGGATTTGACTCAAAGCAGGGACAGTTGAGAGGCATGCCTGTAGCTGTTAGACAGCAGAGTATCACCAACATGTCAATACTATAGATGTACAGCAGGTCTATTGTTGTACTCCCTATCCCCATCCCTCCATCCTCCCATCTGCATCCCATTATATGGGGACATCTATTACATGTCCAACAAAACAAGAAAGAGCCAGCACCCAACATCTCCTGTGGCTTGTTACAAAACACTTTTATTCCATGACATAATGGTCAACAATTCACCAGTATGGTTATACTGGTTTCGGCAAAAGCCTTCTTCAGCAACCAAACTTGAAAAAGTAAAAAAATGTAACTAACATTAATATCTCCCTTATATATGGTGTCTAATGACGCCCTCTAGTGCACATAAAAAATACTACCGTAGTAATAATAGTATAAATAATATGAATATAAACGATTATTATCATATTACAAACATAATCAACTAAGCAAGACAAAGAGCACTTTATATCAATACAAATATAACATTTTTTGTGAAATGATTTAAAAATTGGTCATTTAACCCAGGAGAAAAAAGGGCCCGCAATTTGATAATCCACATTTTCTCTTTGTTTGTTAACATTTCATGTAGTGTATGAGCCTCTTTGTTCCTAAACCTAATATGGTCAATGACCATAAAACTAAAGGACCCCTCGGATGTTTGAGCATATGTTTAAATAAAGAACTCAAACCTTTCTTGTTTTTGATGTCACTTAGATGTTCCCCAACACTTATTTTGAAGGGTCAGGACATTTGTCCCACATAAAATGCCCGACAACTACATTGGGCTAAGTAAATAACCCAAGTAGTATTACAATTGGCAAAAAATAAGATATTATATACATGTGGAGAGTTATGGGACGTGAAACTGTTTGACTTTAACACTCTTGGACAATAAATACAGTGGCCACATGAATAACAACCTGATATCAATTGACCAGTCATTGTCATTTGTTTAGTTAAACTCAAATCTTTGTCACAAACCCTTTTGTAATGGCTAAATAAGGATCCCAAAGACTGCCCCTTCCGAAAAGAATAGGAACATCGATCACCAATATAATTATTTAAAGTGTCATCTGATCTTAATAGATGCCAGTGTCTATGAATAATATTCATAAAACTATTGGTGTTTCTCCCATAAGTTGTAATTAATCTGAGTACCTGTGATTTTTCAGTATCCTGAACCCGATATGACAACAACTGCGATCTATCCTGTTGATTGGAAAACCGACTGGCCCTAGTGATGTCACCCACTTGATATCCCCTATTCTTAAATCTGGATGTTAAATCTCGTCGATGATGGTCGTACGTGAAAGAATTTGAACAAATTCTCTTGATCTGGAGAAATTGTGATTTGGGGATATTCTTGATGACATGTTGTCGGTGGAAGCTTGTAGTATGTAGTAGGGTGTTGAATTGTGGAAACTTCCTAAATGCTTCACTCTCCAAAGTGTCCAAATCTGTTCTCCTAACTGACACATCCAAAAAAGTGATATCTGATCTAGAATAGGTCAACTTAAATTCAACACCCCACATATTGCAATTCAAATATTCCAAAAATTCCAAAAAGAATTCCTCATCTGCTCTCCACACCAACCAACAGTCATCAAGATATCTCCTCTAAATATCCAGTTCATTTATATATATATTATGACTGGTGCCATATATCAATTGTTCCTCCACGTACGCCATGAATAGGTCCGCATAAATGGGGGCAAAAGAAGCCCCCATAACAGTACCTTGAAGTTGCTAAAAACACCTATCTTTGAAATAAAATAATATTATGGGTCAGGACCAATTTTGCCATGCAAATTAGGAGAGTATTAAAGCGTGGTTTATACATGTTAGCTCGATCTAACCAATATTGCAAGGCCATAAGTCCTGCCCAATGGGGGATGTTCTTATACAAGGAGGTGACATCTAAAGTACATAGGAGCCAGTCGGACTCCAATTGCATATCGGATATAATGGAAAGAAACTGGGTCATGTCCTGTATTCTAGACCGTATCAGTGGTAGTAATGGTTTTAAATATAAAGTAAGGAATTCCGACAAAGGCTCAGTCAAAGAGCCTCTGCCTGAAACAATCGGTCGACCGGGCAGTCTATTGGGATCCTTATGGATCTTGGGCAAAAAATAGATATACTGTTTTTTAGGATGGTCTACCTTAAGATGAAAACAAACATCCTTAGTGATAATGCCCTCATCTTCTGCAAGATTGAGGAAGTGATCAATATCCTGTTTAAACTTATTGGTTGGATCAATAACCATTTCCTGATAATGAGATTTATTATATAGTTGACGCTCACCCTCTGCTTCATAGTCCACCAAATTTTGAAAAACCACTGCTCCACCCTTGTCCGCAGACAAGATGACAATTTTCTTATTATTAACAAGATTTTCAACACATGATCTTTGCTGTTTATCCAAATTATCCTTCACCATATCTTGTTTGTTCAAATGTAAATGTAAATCCTTAAGAACTTCATTCTGAAAAATGTGTACAATGGGTACCATAGGTGGCTTAAATACTGACGACCTGAAGTGAAAGTTTCTAAATTCAGAAGAACAAATCTTACTCCCCTCAGAATTGTGAAAAAATGATTTTAAATTAAGGTTACGACAAAAATTCACAATATCTTGTGCAAAATGATACTCCTGAACAAAGAAACCTGGCACAAAGCTTAAACCTTTATTTAGCACCTCCAGTTGTTGCTCATCCAATATAACAGAAGATATATTGTGCACATTATTCATTTTAGTGTCTAAATTTTGGTCATATTTTGAAGAATCTCCCCAAGATCCATAGTATTTTTTATGCTTCCTGCCCCCTCATCTCTGAGATTTATGCCTAAAGGGATTCCCCCTGCCAAACTCTGCTCCAAATTGTTCCTCTTGGGAACAGGCAAGACTCTGGTACGGCCATCCTCCCAATCTGTGTTTGATGATGAATCTTCACCAGATGTGGCAGACTCCCTATTCATTTTTTTTAAATATACACTTGGGCCATGAGGCTCTCGATTTCTTGGGGGCTTGAACAGGCTTAACAAATTTAACCCTAGGACGCACCTCAAAGGGTTTACCCCTGTCATAATCCCCAACATCACGAGTGAACATCTTAACTTTTCTCTCTTTTAGAACAGAGTCCAATTCTAACAAATCCTTGCCTAGTTTATCAGTACAATTTTTATAACATGGCAGTGTCGAAAACTCTTCCAATGTTTTACTGGCCCCCAAAACATGAGCAGCTTGTTCCACCACCTTCCTCTCATAATAACTAGTCAATATATTCACAAAGGTCATGGAGACCTGTTGTTATGCCTCAGACCATTGGGCCAAAAGGCACTCATCTGGTTCAGCAACCATAGGCTGCAACCTAGTTCTTAATCCTCTTGGAACAATTTTGCTCCATTGGTATGCCCTGAAAAGTTTGAGGTGCCAGACATTTTTACTAAGAGTAGTCAGATTTTTGGTCAACTTGGCAAAAGCAGATCTACAATCCTGAGTGGGGTCCTGAACTCCAGAACCATTATTAGTATTACCTGACGCCAGGCCAAAAATGCTCAAATCATCAGAGTCCAAAGAAAGACCCTTGATGAGAGTTGCCAAATCCATCACTGACCAAAACTAATTCACAACAAGGAAAAACACTGCCCACAAACTACACTTGATAATTGCATCCAAAACAGCTGAGTTGCACTTTCATTAGCCAATGACATGGCACCACATTGCAATATTTAAGGCCTTCTTGTAGGCCTATACCACTTTCTTAGTCTTTCAGATGGACATTAGTGAGTTGTGGAGACTACAGCATCACATTGGGTAGATACAAATACTGCCCACTATTGTCATCTGTGAGGTATGCCCACAGTTATGCCTGATATGTCTGGCCAGTGTACCATGACATTGTGATCATCTGGTGATTTATTGATAAATATTGTGGATGGAGGTCAGTAAGGAGAAAACATGTGAGTGTCACATGTCATAACCATCAGAATACATATGCTAATGTGGTAGTTGCTACTCTATCAGCTCACTTTCTTTGTAGGGGCAAACTGTTAAATATGTCTCTATCGCTGGACCTTGCCCCACATATGGTTTTGTCTGGATCCATAGTTTTAGGGCACTGTGAGGTATAGTAGGTCTGTAGCAGCTAGCTTAACATACAACTGTGTATGCTCCAGGCTGCAGCTTGTGCTGTAGCCTAAGGCACACAGTGTGAATACTTTGGAGGCCAGCAAGCTCTACGTGTAACTGTGGCAGCAGTGGCAGCCCTGTTGTTACAGCCAATTGAGGCATATGCTTAAAGTATGTCTGTTATGCAACAGTGCCAATAACAGTGTAGTAGGCGACATATAGTTAGGCTATATGAATATGTGCAGTGTGTCCCTACCTGTGGGCCTTTGACTTTTAAAACTGTAGCAGATAATTCAGTAGCAGTAACCTCTGGGGATTAAAAGTACAAAACTCAGTCATTACTTACTCTCTTCACAACAAGGCAACTAATGTGTAACATACTGGATTCGAACCTATGATTGTGTGTGGTAAATCATCCTGCATACAAACCATTTAACAGACTGAGCTACTGCATCAGTGGCATTGGAGGTGTAATTGCCAGATATATGTGCAGACATACAGGCTGTGATACATGTCTGCATCCACCAATATGTGCATGGCTGTCAAAGGCAATTGTTCTGCAGCAGGGCCCCAGTTGAACATATGTACTGTGCCATGGATGCATTATCAGGTGTATTTAAAGATGTTGCAGACAAAATGGAACATTTACCTGCTATCCCAGGCCTCACATATTGCCATTATTAGTTATTTGGCTGTCTACTGGTGTATTTTTGCATCAGAGGCCCAGGTATACTCCCATTTTTCACATTAGGTTACTTTCAGTCTGTCAGTGGCAATCAGTATGTATTGAGGGAAGCGTTACATATTAGAAACACGAAAGATCTAAAATGTGAATGTATGTACATTGACGCATAAAGGTCGATGTACATATACAGAAAAAAACCTAAACGATGAAATTCAAAATGCCGAACATGTTTCCTAGCCAGAAGCACTGTGTTTGGGATAAGGAAATATATCCTTTACTCCACTGTAGTGCGGTCTCAGAGTTGGTATATTTAAGAAGGGGAGTGTGCAGGGGGCTTGCCCCCCTGCATAAGCATGTTAATGTATTTTTTTTTATTTTGTACTTACCTGTGTGGCATATTTTTCTGACGAAATATGTTCGGCATTTTGATTTTCGATGTTTTCCTGTTTCGCTGTGTATGTACATCGACCTTTATATGTCGATGTACATACATTCGCATTTTAGATCTTTCAGAGTTTTAATACAGACCAGATGGAAACACCTGCTTTAATCCCAATCTCTGTAGCCTAGTGGTTTAGTGAACTAGACTAAATCGACAGGGGCCTGGGTTCAAGCCTTGGCAGGCATGCTTATTTTGTACATGTGCCTAACACTGTGAGAAACACATAAGATCATTAATGCACATTAAAGAACTTTTAAGCAGGTTTGAACAACTAAGTGCTTTGCTTAGTTCCGTGCACACCTGCACTAAAAAATTAAAAAGAAAAAGGGGGTGATATGACAGTGGTGAATTAGGGCAAGCAAGGGAAAAACATTCTGAAAGGCAGGTAGGAATGTGCAGGAAAGGTGTAGGAAAGAACCATAGCTTTCCATTTCTTGTACAGCAACAGCTGTGCAGTTTGGCATATTCTGAGGATGAATTTGGACTCTCAAACCCCAGAGAGAGAGAGGTGAGGACAACATAAATGTGTTGTTAAGCCATTTGGACCAAATTAGTTGTGTCCAGTAGACACATTTGAAAAATGGAGAGCTATGAATGGGACGATATTGTTTGTGGGACAGGTGCCCTTTTGTTTTATTTTATTGTTTTAAAGAAGGAGAGAGTAGAATGTTGGGGAGGGGATGTAGATACAAGTGGGGAGGTATGTTGGGTAGGAGAGGATGCAATTGCAGACAGACAAGACAGCAGACAGGGGTGGTGTGTGACACATGAGGGGATAAACACCTTGGATGGGGAGGGTGTTGTGGAATCTGAGAAGCATGTGCCTCCAGACAACAGCAGCAGCATGACTGACATCCCCACTCAAGATGGCTGTGCTGGAAGCTGGGCACCAGGATGAGCAGGCCCACCAGGTTGTAGAGTCTGCCCTCAATCCGGTGCAGGTGTCATTCATAGCTCTTATGAACTATCCTGCACACCATGGTTGGTAGTTGATCTTGGGTGACTAGCACACCTCCACCACTGCTCTTGGGGGGATATGGGCCCTGCCCCCTGAGTCAGTTCCACCCAAAGGTGGTGCAGAGCCAGCGGAAGAAGAAAGACACGACTGGCCTGGGTCCCAGACATGCTGGTAGCCGGTGCCATAGCCGGCTGAGATAGGATAGGATGATCATCAGGAGCCAGCCTACTCTATTGTGCTATGGTGATAGAGGTATAGCAATGTGTATGGGTTAGTTATGAATAAAACAATTTGTTAGTAATAACAGCATGCAAGAAAACTGGAAATAACCCAATCACATTTCAATAGATACTGTATGGAACAAAACAATAAATATCATAACAGTCAGTATATTAACAGCATGCCAGTAACAGTTATGGCATAAGGCCAACCACATAGGTAATTCAATAAGATATGTTAATATGCAACCATTATAATACATAACAATAATAAAACACATGCCTCAAAATAAAGTTTAATGTAACAATAGATGTCAGTAATAAACCATAACCAATGGATAACTATAAAAAATAAATAAATGATGATAAGGGATTGGGAGACAGAGAAATAAACAGTCTATTAATGCCATTATAGTCTATTTTGTGGAGAAGAGTACTTCTATCTACTTTACAGGTCTGTCTTTTCTTTATGTTTACAAGTGGAGTATAGCTGCTATAGCATGTACATACCTCTCAAGCTATCCGCATGGGGCAGTATGGGCCAAGCAATATCAACTGCAGATAATACACTACACAGAACACTTGCACATCAGATAGACCTATATAATTACCATGGTGCACTGTGAGCTGATGTAGTGATACATTCCTGGTTAGATACTCATGTCGATGGTAAATGTGTGACAGAGGGATTACGCCCTACTAATTGCATTCCATGACAGAGTGACACTTGAGAGACATGTATGTGTTCAGTACCAAAACTATACTACTATCATGCCTTGCGTGACAGGCATGGGGAGAGAACCCAATAGCAGTACAGGTCTATGTCCATATTCATTGCAATACAGTCAATACTGTTTTATTTTAGTCTACAAATGTATCAGTTGTAACGGACTGCATTTAACTAGTTATGTTTCCAGCTAGCCGTAACATTTTGAAATCACACTAAATTGAATATGGACCTAATGTTTTAGTGAAGGTCTGTTAGAACCTTAGGTTTAAAGCTGTTGAGATTATTGACTGAAGCATTGCATTTGGAAATGTGAATGTAAACAGGATTGCAGTACTGTTTGACACTGAATTGCAAAGCTATCACATTGAAATGTTTGGTATCAATTTAATGAATTAATTGAAGGAGTGTTAATTAGACATTGGGTAGGGTATTTAATGAGTTGCTTTACACTTGAAACTTTGTCTGAGGAAGTCTCACTACCAGTGAGATGAAAAGCACTTTACGTTATTTTTGCTGTTTGCTGTTTTTAAATCAAGAAGTGTTCGTATTGTGGACTTAGCTACTAACTACGCCTTGGTATTTTTAAACTTGACCTTTTCATAGATAATTACATACATTTGGTTTCTATTTTTATCATGTCTGGCACATGTCACTTGCTGAGCTCTATGCCACTAATACCTGCTTTTTATGAAAAATAAAAAAATATTAATTTATATTGACAATGCAATTGGACAGTGCAGGGAGTGTGTTGCTCATTTGCGGACACAGTTAGTACCACACTCCCTTCACTGATTCAATAACCATGTTCCATGGCTATTCCTTGGCAATGCACCATGATTAATATGCATGGAATGCTGCTGAGGCAGAGCCATGTACATGGACATGGTAACAGTCCATGTAGGCTCTACACAATGCCTACACAGACTTTATTAAATCCTGGGGAAAGTCTACCTAAGCAAATTTCAGGTAAATTTGGCCTCCAAGGCCAGGGCCAACCACAAAGCATTATTTAGCTATGTATGCAACCTCAAAAGCAAGGCACAATTATTTGCAGAGCTTATTGTCAATGGAGCCACTTATAATGAGCTAGAAGATATAGCAAACCTAATGGCAGACAAATTCATCTCTAGCTTAACTCCTCTTTCCCCCTCAATTGCCCCTCAGGAAATACCATCTAATATAACTTCCCCTACTATCACTAGGGTGCAGGTCCTCAGTGCTCTCTCTCTAAGGTCATAAACACTGCATCAATGGGCCCAGGCAATAACCCAGGATGTCTTCTAAATAGCATGAAACATGACCTATTATGCCCTCTGGAATCACTATGTAATTGTAGCCTTCCAACAGCCTTTGTGCCTAACAGCAGCAGTCATTCCTCAGAACATCTATAGGTCCATAAGTCTCACTAGTGTCTTATGCAAAGCCAAGGAAAGAATTATCCTGGAAATTATCAATAATGATAGAAGAAACCACCAGACACTGGATCCAACCTGAGTTGGTTTTGTCAAAGGCAGGTAATGCCTACTTAACCTTGTGGACTTCTTTGAGACAGTCACCAAAGCAATGGATGAGAGCAAAATGATTCACACTGCCTACTTTGACATGGCCAAGGCATTTGACAGAATACCCCAGTCAGGCATTGTTGACAAACTCAAGAGGTAAGTATCAACCTTCATGTCACCTGCTGGATAGCCAGCTGACTGACAGATAGGACTCAGGAAGATAGAATTAGGGGGTCCATCTCTATAGGGAAGCCACTCAGAAACAGTGTCCCTCAGGGACTGGTCCTTGAACCAGTCCTTTTTGGTATGTACTTCTCTGAAGTCAAGGACAATGTGAAAGGCCTGTGGCTTACCAAATTTGCAGATAACTGCAAATTAGGAGCATCCATAGAATTTCCAACTGGCACTAATATTCTACAGGAAGGGCTAACACAGACAAATAACTTGTGTCAGAGCCATAGATTAAAACTAAATGGCAAGAACTGCATAATAGCATCCTTCAGGAAGTCATTCACCTCTGGTAGTAATCATATTGACAACACAACCATAAGAGTCAACTCAGTAGCTAGGGACTTGGCGATATACATAGACAGTAATCTAATCTTTGACCATCATATGTGTACACTAGTGAAGAAATCACTCTATGTTGTGCAAGATATAAACAAAGGTATGGCATTGTTCTACTGTATTCAGTATTCATCTGACCTGTGCTTGAGTACAATGCCCCTTTTGATATGTACCTAACCAGGCACATCCAAAAACTGGAACATCCACCGAGGTTCCTCAATTAAAAGAATACAAGGCATCTGTGAGTGATAAAGTTGATTTTTGTTTTACCTTCTCCATTTTGTTTTCTGTTATAAGAAATCTGCTTGGCCTGGTGTTTTTGTTCTATGTAAGAGGTAGACAGTTAAATTAGCTAAGCTGCACATTTTGCATGTTTTTTTTGTTGCTTAAATTGTTTATTGGGTGATACTTAAATACTTAGTGAATTTCTGGACCCTTGTCTTTTTCTGAAAATATTTCAAGCCTGCATAAACTAAAGCAATGCTGGTGATTCCCTGCTGGGTGAGGAAAGTAAACATTTTTTGCCTGTGAGTGATAAAGCTGCTTTCTATTTTACCTGCAGCATTTTGTTTTCTGTTTTAAGAAATCTTCTTGGCGTGGTGTTTTTGTATATGTGACAGATAGACACTTAAATTAGCTAAGCTGCACATTTCAAGTGTTTTCTTTCATTGGTTAAATTGTTTCTTGAGTGATGCTTACACACACAGCGAATTTCTGTGCCTTTATATTTTTCTGAAAAGATTTCAAGTTTCATAAACTAAAGCACTGCTGGTGAATCCCCGCTTATATTTCCCATTCACCCTCCTCTTAGTTGATTTACTTTTTAAACCTGATGATTTAAATCTGCCAATCCTTACTCTAAATTGAGATTAATAAGCTCCTCTCCTTCTACACTGATTTTTGTATCTTGAATTATTTATTTGCCTTTCCTTGTGCTTATATTGAAAAAGTGCATTTTGCCTCTCATTGTCTATTCTACTGATTTACTTTCTCTTAATTCATTATCTAGATAGCTGTTGGATAAAGTACTGTATTTTCACACTGTAGCAAGCACTTGTTTTTGTACCAGGAGATCAGTACATTTTCCATCTAGTGCACAGGGAGGTAGCCTGGTCTGTTTAGATTGGGGAAACACCTGAGATTTCTGCATGTAGTTTTATTGGATAGGAAGGCTTATTAATCAGCTTATCTTGTTTTTAGTGCCTTTATAAATTCTGCACAAATTGAGAAGCTCTTGGCTCATTTAGACAAAGCAAAGCACTTTTATTAAATAATCACACTGTTATAAGCTGTTTAAAGGACATTGCTGTATCTGCATCTTTAAGTTTGTTTGTGGTAGCATTTTGTATCTTTTAAGTTTGTTTGTGGTAGCATTTCACTCCAGGCTCTCCTTTACTGTGCTTTTATATTAGGAGGACTGTGATTATTCATCTAGTGGCAGTAGGCATTTACCTGGTCTGTTTGAGCTAGGAAGCACACAAAAGGGCTCTAAGCATTTTTTTACATTTCTCTTATATACTGTGACTGTACTTTATCAGTTTTAAAAAAAACTGCATTGTGTGCTGCTGCTTTAAGTAGTTAATTGTACTGTATTACATTATATCTGTTTGTTGTAGGGCTGTTGTAGGTAGTTTGTGTGAGCTTGTTATACTTGGTCTCCAAACCAGTTATTCTACATTAAGAAGATGTTTTTCTGCACCCTTGTGGCAGACGTGTGCTGATCTAACCTGTCTGAGTTGGGGACTGCTGGTGGAAGGCATATTGTGTGCTTTCCTGATTGGTAGTTAGCTTAAAGCTTGTTTCATTTTGTTCATATTTAAGCCTCACATTTGCATGGTGCTGCTCTTTGTGCAGAGGCAGTTAGCAGTGCCCTGCAGAGATGCAAAAGCCTAGAAGCTCATTTTTTCCTAAATAGCTGTCAGTAAATCCCATCTAAGCTTTTCTGCTGCTCTAGGAGTAACTTAGTGGCACACTGAGCAGTGTTGCCTTATTGATCAAGCTTAGCCTACAAAAAGTATATGTCCCTCTTGTAGTCTTGCTGCTACAAGTAGAGTCCTGTCAAATTAACCCATTCCTTTCCCTAATAAAACATACAGTAAGAGCCTGCTATCATGTACAGGCAGTTTCCCATCATATCACTGGCCAACCTGATAGACATGGGCATCCTAAGGCAATGTAGCAATTGTATCATATATACTGACAACCACTTACTCTTGAAACAAAGAAAATACTTTATATGAGAAATATAGTTACATTATGAAATTGGAGGCAAGACTGTCACATAAGGACAAATGGAATTACAAATAAGTTGTTAACACACCCATGCTTCCTACACTAAATAAGGACATGACCCATAAAATCATATATGTGAAGGTACTCACTAGTAACTTACCAAAACATCAGAGGCCTCTCAAATAGAAACCACTTACATACATAACAATGCAAAAAACAGCCACAACACATGATAACACACACACCAGTGTCTCAACAAATAAGGCCATAAGGTGTAACACCACAAAACCTAATGTATTGGTCGTAAGTAACTCCAGTGTGAGACACATGGATGTTCCCCCTCACCAGGCTGGTTAAGAAGTGGATTACTGTTAGCTGCTTGTCAGGTGCCAGGATCCGTCAAGTCACTCAAGCAGTCAGGTCACTTAAGCACGAGTACCGGTATGACTCAGTCATAGTCCATTTGGGGTGAATGACTTGAGATGTACCTCATTGGACTATATGAAGAGAAACAGGACTGAGCTCTCAGATTATGTGTCACAGGCAGGTATAAGCCTAGCCTTAAGCAGCATTCTACCTTGTCCAAAGACGATGCCACAATATAAACAAAAACTGATTTATTTTAACAATTGGCTTAGCTTCTGGTGTCAGTACAAGAGGATCCAATATCTGTCAACCTGGTAAGACATGTTCAATGGGCCATGCTGTTTTGTCAGGGATAGTATGCACCAGTCTCCACTAGGCTTTCTGATACTGACAACGGTATTAGCCACCTCTACTGTGCCTTTTTTAGCCAGTGTCAAAACAACCAATCTCCCAACACAACACAATCCTCTCTAGATAAACTCAAGGTACTGGTGCTTAATGCTAGGAGACTAAACAAGAAGCTACACATCATAGAAGCACTCCTCACTTTGGAAGATACTGACATCTGTGCAGTCCATGAAAAGACAAGAAGGGACTCAACCATCTAAGAAATTTATTAAAAAAGCAGATAAATTTAATAAAACAAGAAATCTTTTGAGTTACAAGAAGCACTTTATCAGTCTTAAACATATAGAAGACAGATTAATCGTCACAAAGAAATGTAAGTTGCATCAGGATATTTATAACTTTAAACACTGATATGTTTTATTTATTGGCCAAAGGAGCAAAGGCATGTGATAGCATCACCAATTAGTTCATATGATACAATGTTTCAAACCACTAATTCAGTGGCTGTAGACACTGCAACAGTTTCTAAAGCCTTGCAAAAGTGTAGCAAAGCTGTGTGTGATTTAGACTGCTTTGCTATGGTTGTTTCTGCTGGCATTTCTAGTGAGAAAAATAAATCCACCATTTCTGCTGATGATAAATGCCTTGTCCCCCTTGTGAAGAAACTAATCTAGTTTCCCATGAAGATAACAATATATTTTTTTAGGACCCCCATGAATATGCTTACAGTTACTGATACAAATACAGCAACCTCTATAAGGAGGAAGTTGGACCAGGAGAAGAAATCAGTGAAGAGAGGGAGCAGCGTTAACCACACAGACACAGATGGGATCCCACACCTTCACGGAGGTAGGACCAACAACCAGAAGCATTTATGAACAAATAACAGTTATTGGTTCTACTATACATAATTTATCGAGGTATTCCTTTTCTAAAGATGAACTGATACTTTTAGATAAAGGGCTCACCTTTATATCATTTGGTGAAAGGAATATTACTGACTCTTTAATGGACCTAAGGCTTTTTGTACAAAATGTTGAGCTAAAGTTGCTACATAAAAATTAATCAAATTTTGGTGATCAATTAAAAAGAACGAGTACCTTTATTCCTTCAAGTACATCTACTATGAAGGCTTTTCATGATATGTGTGAAGAGTTTTATAAAATTTTTTTGAAGGTCAGTGCAATCATTTTTATAATTTGAAACTTGATGAAAGGAAAGCCCGTTATAATCTTTGTGCTAATAGTAACATTATTATAAAGCAAGCAGATAAAGGGGGTAAGGTTGTAATTATGGGTAAATAACAATATTTTAACTGGATGTATGACATATTATCTGATACTAATACATTGAAGAAAATTGATAAATCATGTTTGGATAACCATATTTTTAAAGTTAATTCCTTTTTATATGATTTACTTATGGAGAATTCCATCACTCCTGATATATATAATGATTTATATACTGCCGGCCCTATTACCCAGTTGTTTATGGGCTACCTAAAATTCAGAAAAACCCAGATGTTCCACCTGTGAGACTAATAGTTTTGGGTAATCCTTGCACCACAACAGCTATTTCAAAATACTTAGATAATTAATTATGTGTATTTTTGCAGTTTAGTAAAAGTTGTATTAAAGATTCCAGTGATTTTCGCAGTACTGTTTATTCATGGTCTATTGGTTACTCACAAAACAACTTTATTTTTGCAATGTTGGATATAAAATCTTATTTACAGTAATCCCCAATGAATTTGGAATATAATCGATAAGGGAAATTTTATGTGTACATAGCAAATTTTTGGGAACTAAGACTGAACTGCTATGCTCTATGCTTGACACACTGTTTTAAGTAATAATGTATTTATATTTAATAAAGAATATTATCACCAACTTCTGACGGTAGCTATGGGCACCCCAGTAGCTAACATATATGCTAACCTAGTCCTTGGTAATTGGAAAAAAATATATATATGATTATTCCTTAGGAACATATACAAATCAACAATTCATTTATTACAAGCACTTTATTAATGATATTTTTTGTGGACAGGTAGTGTAGTTGAACTGAAAACATTTGTTACTGAATTGCAGAATACAACAAATTTTCTTATATTTGATTTGAATTATTCTGATGAGAAGATTGTTTTTTAGAAATAACTACATATAACACTTAATTAAGGAAAGATTGACACTACCGTTCATAGAAAACAATATTCTATCAGATTTCTACATTATAATAGTCTGCATCCTAGGTATGTATATAGAAGTGTGGCAAAAAGTCAATTTCTTAGAGCTAGCAAACTTAATATTAATGAAGATAGTTTTTTACTTGAAATGGCCAATATGACCAAGGATTTTAAAACAAGGGGTTATAATAGTGCATTGATTGATGAAACTGTACTGTTAGCTCTTATGGAATGTGTGAATTTTGATAAACCATTGATTTCCATTAGGGAAAAGTGTATCTGTGAGGAAGAAGCAGGTTAATAATTCAGTAATATATATTACTAAATATAACAGACACACTTTATTGATCAAATCAGTTATATATAAAAATTGAGGTATTTTTCAATCTAACCCTGAAGTCAAGAATATTGTAGGTGATTTACCATCTTTTACCTTTAAGAAAGAAAGGAATCTGAAACAACAATTGTGCTATAAAGAACTGTCATTTGATATACCACATACTTTGAAGTTAAATACTAGAGGTACTATCCCATGTCACAATTGTATTTATTGTACTGAAATTGATGTTGATACTAGTTCTAGATATCTATTACCAAACAGACATTTACTTTTATGACTTTTGCTACATGTTTTACAGAGAACATTGTTTATCTTGCCAATTGTGTTAAATGCAATAATTTTTATATTGGTAAGACCAACTAGAATTTAAAAGAATGAATAGGGTCCCATTTATCTGAAATAAGAAGAGGTATTGATAGCAATGCCCCAAGAAAAACATATTATTATTAGGGGAAAGGACTATAATTTCAAATTTAGAGTTATTCAGAGGGTATACACTAATATAAGAGGTGATGATTTGATTACAAAAACTGAGATAGCCAAATACAGATGGATACATTTTTTAGGGCTGATATGCCAGCAGGACTTAATGTTAGGAATAGTGTTAAACTCATTCTAAAACTTAAAAGGGAATACTTATGATATGTTTTTGTTTATGTGTGTATGTGTTTTATGTAATTCTTACCGGGCAGCTGATTACATATCTAGTTTAGCACTTATGTACTTTTACTTGTTTAATTGTCATGTGACTTATTTATTGTTTTTTGGTATTCAATTTTAATATAAATCAAAGAGTGGCAGAATGGTTATTTTGTACTTAGCACAAATAAAGAGTTTCTTGTAACTCAAAAGCTTTGTTTCTTTATATGTTTATCTGCTTTTTAAATAAATTGCTTAGACAGTTGAGTCCCTCTTTGTCTTTTCATGGATTGCTGTTTTTTCTGGCAGACACCTTCAGACTGGTTTGCCAGCACGATCCACTGGAACTATATCAGGTTGAACAGACAGTTGGCAAGACACCCATCTAAGTTATAGCCAGATATAGACCACCCCCCTCTATGACTCAGTATACCCATTCCTCATACTTGGATCTACCTGATTCCATTAAGGTACCCCCCTAACACCCTGATCCTTGCTGACTTCAACTACTCCACCATAGACTTGGTGAACTGTTCCTGCACTAATGCTCTCACTCAACGATCCCTTGACTTCATCAGTTCTAATGCACTAGACCAGCTTGTCTCATCCCCCACAAGGGAAGATAACATTCTGAACTTGGTTCACACCAACATGGGTGACTGCTGCACCACTCCCATAGTATGTTCTTCCCTGGAGAGATCAGATCATTGGACTGTCTCATTCGAAGTTTCTATCCCACCCAACCCCCCAACTGAAATCAAGCAAATAAAGAATTTCTAAAAAGCTGATTACAACCTCCTAAGGGAGCGTATCTGTAGCTTCACACCACCGCCCCCCTCAGAGGATGCAGACATCTATGCTAAACAGTATGCCAGTGCAGTATACAAGCACCTGTAGAAGTGCATGGATTCAGCCATACCCAATAGAACTAAAACCTGCTCCTCAAGGAAACACAAACCTGTTTGGTGGGCATCCTCTATCAACAGACTTTACAACAAAAGAAAGAAACTATTGTCCAAGGGTAAGAAGGAACATATTCCAAATTGAAAAATCTCTCTCCATAGCCTTAACAAGGAAATTAGATCGCTAGTGAAAGCCTTCAAAGCCAATTATGAATCGAAACTAGCTTCCAAAACAAAGGTTAATCACAAATCCTTCTTCACTTAAGTCAGGACCTCCATGGCAAAGCCCAGGTTTGTTCTGAATTTATACTTATCAGTATGACTTACACCGATCCTGTTGACTTAGCCAATTTGCTAGCAGATAGGTTCAGTGCACATTTCACTCCCCTGTCCACCCCAAAGGCCCTTTTGACATCTTTGATACTTGTCCCACACTTCACATCTCCATAGATCAAGTGCTAAAGGCCCTATCCAAGGCAAAAACTCAGCTACCATGGGACCTGATAGTATCCCAGGCTGTATTCTGCCCCATCTCCAGCAAGAACTGGCTTCACCACTGAGCACCCTATTCAACAACAGCCTAAATACAGGCTTCATTCCAGCAGAGTGGAGAACTGCCACTGTCATCCCCTTGCAGAAAGGTGGTGCCACTACTGATCATGAAAACTATTGCCCCATTACCTTGACAAGTCTGATCCATAAAGCCATGAAGCATACTATTATGGATGTCATTAACAAAGACATAGGCAATCTCCAACCACTTGACCCCACCCAGTTGGGATTTGTTAAGGCCAGATCTTGTCTGGTGAATCTGGTTGACTTCTTTGAGATTTTCGTTAAGACCCTGGATGAGGGAAAGTCAGTACAATCAACTTACCTTGACCTGGCCAAGACCTTTGACATAATCCCCCACCTGGGCATCATTGAAAAGCTAATACAACTTGAAGTAAATCCCTATCTCATCAAGTGGGTGGCCAACTGGATCATCGACAGGACCCTCAAAGTCAAAATTGGTGCATCCACCTCCAATAGCAGAACTGTTAGTAGTGGAGTTCCCCAGGGATCTGTCCTGGGACCCCTACTGTTTGGCATCTACTTCACAGAGGTCCAGGAAAAAACAAAAAGGCCTGTGGCTGACTAAGTTTGTGGATGACTGTAAGTTGGGTGCTGTCATTGACTCCACAAATGATGTTAACATACTGCAAGAGGGTCTCACAGCAACTAATAACTGGTGCCAAAGTCATGGCTTCAAGAAAAACACAACAAATGTATCATCATACCATTTGGCAAAAACATGGACCCTACTGATTACCACATCAATGGCAACCCCCTAAGCACACAACCTGTGGTAAGAGACCTGGGCACTCAGGTTGATAACAACCTCACACTCGATCATCATGTAGCAGCAGTGGTCAGAAAAGCCTTTTACTTTGTTCACCTCATATGTAAATGGACTGCATCCAGAAAAAAGGAGGTTATTACCTCTCTATACTCCTCCCTCATTAAACCAATAATTAAGTATAATGCCTTTTTTGGTATGTGCCGCTCCAAACATCTGCACCAACTGGAAAGGCCACTGAAATCCCTCACAAAGAGAATCCATGGCCTCCAACACCTGTTCTATGCAGACAGGCTCAAATCAGTATCATTCTATTTGGTATCATACAGATTGCTCAGGGGTGATCTGTGTCTTGCCTGCAAGGCAATCTTGGACCCTGCCCTACTAGAGATGCTCCATATCCATAAGTCTAACTCCTCACGCATTACCCACTCAAAAGGCCTGAATCTAATATGCAACATCAACAAAACCTGCTTGAGAGACAGGTTTGCCTCCCAGAAGCTGCCCAGTCTCAGGAATAGACTTCCCATACATGTCAAACAGAGCACCTCACTGACCGTTGTCAAGCGCATCCTTGATGAGTGGATGGAAAACCACAAATTTGTCCCAGGAGTTCCACCTATGTCCCTCATTGACAGGGGTTACAGGTGCTGACTGAGGATTCTTTCTGGGGATAAACTCTTGGCTATGCTTGTAAGGGCCCCAGGTCCATTAACCTAGTAACCTCCTATGATCCTATGAGAGTTTCTTTTGTTTCTGATCTCTGTGCAGTCACCGAAACATTGTTCAAATGTGTGGAATGCACTCCAGCTATGCAGGACTACAATGCCTTCCATATGTACAGACCACAAACTGGGCATGAAAGAACCAAAGGAGGAGGTGTATCCTTGTCATTAAGGACAAGTACACATCAAGACTGGTCAAACTGTATGATTCTCTTGAGCTACTCCATGTCCAGTTAACTATAGGCAACGTCCCCTACCACATCATAGCTAGCTATAGATCTGCTACTATGAAACAGGTAAAGCATATTGCATACTTAGACTTACTGGAGTTACTTGCCATACAGCCAAACACCTTACACTTGAGTGATTTTAATTATCCTACCATCAACTGGGAAACATACATGACCACAAACATGCTGACTCAGAGGGTCTTGGACTTTGTCAACGCAACTGTTCTTGAACAGCTAGTCAGCACACCCACAAGAGGCTCAAATGTTCTGGATATAGTACTATAGTACTCACTAGCATGGGAGAGCATTGCACCCCCCCCCCCCCATGTGATGTCCTGTCTGGTAAGATTGGATCATAAATATGTCTTGTTTGATGTAATAATAAAACCAGATACCGCATCAAGCTCAAAAATGCTTAAGAATTTTTCAAAGACAAATTACCTCCTACTAAGTGATGGTATAAATAGTTTAAAACCCACTTGAACACAGATAACATGGACTCCTATGCAGATGTTTACACCAATGCCCTGTATAACCACTTACGTAGTATAGAATTGCCTGTACCTGATTGGATTAAAACCACGTCTAGCCAAAACAACAAGCCACCCTGGTGGACCCCTGCTATAAAGAGGCTATACAATAAGAAAAAGAAACTAATGCCCAAGAACAAGAGAGAACTGATGCAGCAGAGGAAGAAATCTCTCTCTAGCTTAAATAAACAAATTATAAATCATGTTAAGTCTTCCAAAGCTAATTATGAAGCAAAAATAGTTAACAATAATCACATGACATTTTTTTACTGTGTCCAAAATCTAAAAGGGAATATCCAGCTATGTACTGAAGTGGTTGTGGATGGCACCAGCCATACTCATCCAGAGGTAATAGCCAACGTGCTAGCTGACAGATTTGAAGAAACCCTCACCCCCTATCTCCTCCAGACATCCCCCAAAGTATACCTGCCACCACTCCTCAGATTATTATCACAAGATGGCAAGTCATCTCAGCTCTCTCCAAGGCCAAAAACATGGCATCAATGTGACTGAACAACATCCCAGGTTGCCTTTTAAAAAAGCTTAAAACATGATCTAGTAGACCCACTTGGATCCCTGTTTAACCACATCCCTGAGAATTGGATGTGTTCCAGCAGAAGGGAGGACAGCAACAGTAATCCCTCTGCACAAAGGGGGACCCTCAAGCACTCTGGGAGGTATAGGCAGATAACCTTTACTAGTCTCACCTGCAAAATCATGGAAAGAATCATTATGGACCTTATTAACAAGGACATAGGTAATCTCCTAACTCTGGATCCAACCCAGTTCAGATTTGTTAAAGGTAGATCATGCCTGTTAAGCATGGTTGACTTCTTCGAGAAAGTCACCAAAGCCCTGGACAAGGGGGAGATAGTGCATACCACATATCTTGACCTAGCCAAGGCATTTGACACAATCCCCCACTCAGGTATTACAGATAAACTTTCCCAATTGGGAATTAACCCCTACATTGCCAGATGGATAGCCAACTGACTCACCAACAGGACACATACTGTCTGGGTGACTTCACCTCTACCAAAATACCAGTCACCAGTGGTATATCATAGGGCTCTGTGCTGAGCACCTTGCAGTTTAGAATTTATTTCTCAGAAGTCCAGGAAAACTTGGATGGCCTGAGGGTGATCAAGTTCACCCATGACTGCAAATTGGGAGCAATCACTGAGTCCCCCAATGATGTTAATATAATATAAACAGGGTTAACACAGACAAATGATTGGCACCAAAGTCACAGATTAAAGCTAAATGAAAAAAAATTCATTATTATTCCCTTTTGGGAAAGCTGATATCACTACTAATTACATTATACACAGCACTCTCCTAAGTGTAGATCCAGTAGTACATAATCTGTGTACTCAGGTTGATAGCAATCTGAACTTTGGCTACCACATATCCAGAGTAGTAAGGAAATTCTTCTATGTGGCACATCTTATAAGTAAAGGCATCACATCTAGCTATAAGGATGTTATAATTCCATTATATTTAGCCCTCAACAGAACAATAATTGAGTACAATGCTCCCTTTTACATGCACCTCTTCAGACACCTGCAACAATTGGAGAGACCACGGAGGTTTCTCACCAAGAAATTACAGGGTACACAAAATACATCTTACATGGAAAGATTGAAAGCCCTGTCACTGTATTCTGTCTCCTATAGGTTGCTAAGGGGTGACCTGTGCCTGGCTTATAGGACAGTCTCTGACCTGGCCCTGATGGGAATGCTACATGGTTGTAAATCAAACTGCAGAAGGGTTACTCACTCCAGGGATCTTAACCTAGCTTCTGACATGAACAGGTCATGCTGGAGATATAGATACATCTCCCAGAGACTGCCACATCTCTGGAACAAGCTTCTAGTTCACATGAAACAGACATTCTCCCTGACCTTCTTCAAATGCAACCTAGATCAGTGGATGGGTGACCACAAATTCACTACTGGTGTGGTGTCCATGTCCCTCCTGGACAGAGAAAGTTAGTATTAACTACCATAGGCCCTTACCTCTGTGAGCTTCACTCATCTAACCACCAACAATTGCAGCAACTCAGGATAAATATGGCTAGGTATGTAAGGGCTCTACAGCTGTCTGCCTAATAACCTCCCATGTACTTATGACTCTATGTCCTACGCAGACTCTCTTAAAGCCCTATCTCTATAATCTGTCTCCTACAGTCTTTTGAGGGGAAATATATGCCTGTCATATAAGACATTGTCAGACCCCACCCTGATGGACCTCCTGCATATCTGTAAAACAAACAGCAACAGACTAGAATAGGAACAGCTGGAGAGACAACAGGTATGTATCCCAGAGACTACCCCTTTTCTGGAGCAGGCTCCCGATCCATTTAAATTAGAGCCCCTCCCAAACCCATTTCAAGAGTAACTTGAACAATTTGATTGGGAACAGGAAATTCATCCCTGGTTTGGAGCCCAATGGACACAATCAGCCTGTAAATGCCAGGCACATCCTTGTAAATGTTTCAGCTCCCAGCCCTCAGCTTACATTTATCAAGGATACCAGAACTTGCCAGAGATTTGGGAAGCATGGCTAGGCTTAAAAAGACACTACTGGTATTTAGTCTTACATTTTCTATCAAGGAAAAATAAGTTGTGTATAAAGCTTAATGTTTAAATCTAGCAATATAGTAATTCACAATAAACTGAAATGGCAAATGCTTCTAAAGATATATAAATCTTATATGGAAGAAATGTCTGCCTGCCTACCCCTCCAAAGCAGGATGTGTACCCCTCTGATGTTAGATTGCGATGAAAGTACGAGTACAACTGGCTGCAGGCATGCATCATACAGCTGAGAGTCTGGGAAATGAAACCAGAGCACCTGGATAAAACTCACAGACACAGGGAATACATGCAGACTCCACAAAAGAAGGCATCACAGCCAAAAACTGAACCAGAGAACCAATCCCAGTAAGGTGGCAATGATACCTGTTGAGTCATTGTGCAAATGATCTGTTGATTTAAAATATATCTTATCCAAATCAGCACAATCAATTATTGTGTACAGTACTGATGTCTGTGATAAAAAGCTTTAAAAATGATGGCCAACTTGCAACTTTTAGATACAGTGCAATCGCTCTCTTCGCACGCACACACACACACACACAAACACACACACAATCACACACACACACACACACACACCTTCATGTCTGAGCACCATCAATTACAGCCACTTGTATGACTGTGACTGTGCACACAGACACTTGACAATGATCGCATGAATAAACAAATACATAAATTAACTACCTTACAGGAATTTGTTTCGTCAACTCACTGTTCTCAGAATACTGATTGTAGCCAACTGTAACTCCACTCCCCTTCCTCATACTTCTTAACCTCTTAGGTCAAGAATCAAGTAGAAAGCTAAAATATAATGGGTGACAAAGGACCAAAATCTGAGACATATATCACCCTTACAAATTTAAAACTTTGCTAGAATAACAGACTTTGCACTGGCATTCCCTTTCTGTCTGACACTCTGTGACTGTGTTAGTGACTGTATCCCTCACTGATTAGCAGGAAAAGTACAAGCTTTGCAAGAAGATTGCAATATGAGGCTAATTCATTGATATTCTGTGACATCAGGGGCAGCTCACAGCATGTATGCCCTTACACATGCACACAGAAAAACACTCTTACTTATAATAAAATACTTACATTCCTGCATACTAGTTAAGTGGAACATGGTCTAAACCAGAAAAAAAAAGAAGGAAAAATAAACAAGCTTCTATTGCTCCTATGCTCACATTTCAGCAATAATTCATTACTTATGTCTTTCACTTTTAGTCTCACTTTAGTATGAGGCAGTCACCTGAGGCAGCCGGAGCCAAAATAAAAGGCTCTTTGCTGCTTCATACAGGACTCGAGGTCAATGAACCATTTTTTTGTGAAGAGGTATAACAGCTTAAGGTGCAACAATCACAAGAATTTTAACTAAAAGCCAAAAATAATAGGCAAAAAAAGAGCAAAATTAAGGACAGGTTTGAAATATTGGTCAACTTATAAAACTCAAAGCTGGTAGAATAACAAATTTTGCATTAACATGCATTTTCTGAAGGATATGATTAAAACCGTACAAAACAAAGCAGAACAACCATTTCATGATGTGACTTTAATTCGCATAGATTTGCCATTTGCTGGAAAATCATAAATTATGTAAGGAACACTACAGACCAAAAATATGAAACAAAAATCTGGGAACTCAGTGAAAATCTGGACAGTTGAGAGTGTTATGCACTATAGGCCAGAGGCTTCCAATGCAGTCCAGACATGGTGCTATAAGTATCAGGTGAATGACTTAAGCAAGTACCTGGTGGTAGGGGTAGCAGAGCTAAATTGAACCCACGTACTACCTCACCCTCGACCTTCTAAAAGACCAGCTAGTCAAGAATGGCTACCCAAATTCAAATATCTGGTTTTGCCTGCCAGTGGGGAAAATAGCTCACCTTATATATTTCTGGTTGTCAAAAAAATACAACTTAAGCTTGTTTCTAACTGACTGCACTTATTCTCAGTGCAGTCTGCTCACTATCTCACTATAAGGACAAGTAGCAAGGGATTTAGGAATATATCTATATCTATATATATATATATATATATATATATATATATATATATATATATATATTAGTATATACACACACACAGACACATATATATATATATATATATATATATATATATTAATATATATATATATATATATATATATATATATATATGTGTGTGTGTGTGTGTGTGTGTGTATCTGCTTCACTAGTGATGCTGGTGCCTACACACGAAACAAGACTACATATCCTGAAAGGGTTCCTATTATATAAACGAAGACGCAATCCTTTCGAATGCGTCTTGATTGAACTTGAAAGCACAAAGCAGCAAAATAGTGAAATGGCATACAAGCGATTTCTTTCTCTGGGAAAGAAATCGCTTGGCCACCTCCATTACTTTGCTGTTTTGCTCACTGTAGTGTGATCTCGGAGTTGGTATATTTAAGTAGGGGGTGTGAGGGCACATCCCACCACATCGGAGGGTGTGGGGGGGGCAATGCCCCCACTTTATGTAATGTCTTAAAGTTCTTATTTTTTATTTTCATAGGTTCATAGGTAGGTACTAGGCTATCGGCCCTAGGGCCCATACAAGCCTAGCCAAAAAATGTACCCTGGCTTTCGCCACCCAAGAAAATTATTTTCCTGTACCCCTTTTTTTGTGGAACAGCATTTTTTTCCCTGGGAAAAAAAAATTGCTATTCCAAGTGTTCGGGATTGTAAGCTTTCACTTACATGGGGTCGATAATCAGCGTTTGCTTTTTTTAAGCATTCACTGATTTAATATAGACCCTACTGAAGTGCCTTCCTCTACACTAACCTCTTTCCTCTCCATTGGGTTCCACATGATACTTACTTCTTCCTCCTACAACACAGAGTTATGCATCTGGAACTGACAGCAGCAAGTGTCTGCAGTAAGTTCTGGGCTGTAAGTCACCACAGGGTCCTATTATAGGTAATCAGTCCAGTCTACATAAGGTTCATCCTGCGCTCAATTATCTGTACCTCCCAAAAGAGTTATATTTACTATGCATAACAGCAAATTAACTGCATATTTAACATGTTAACACAAAGTTAACAGATTAAACATTAAACATGAAATAACATATTTGCCCATCGGATGCATCCCCCACTTCCCCGTGTCCAATTGAATTCTTCAGCCAGTTTGCATCTTTGAAGATTGTTTTCATCTATATCCTGTTGATATTCCATCATTTAGATACTTTCCATCTCATTCAACTATACTTTGTTTACCGTTCTTCATATCTCCATGCTCGGCATTGCATTCTATGTATGTATGTATGTATCTACATTTTCCTTTGCTTCCTTCCACCATCATTTTTTTTCTTTTTTGTACTTCCTCCCCTCTTGCTCAGCTTCACAAAACCATTGTTTCTTATTTCGCATTTATCTTTTCATCCATCATTTTGTCGGGTGTTAGCCCTCCCTGTCCACGTCTTCTGTGCGTATGCAGCTATATTCTTTCCTCTTTCATTTACATATGATTACTCGTTTTACACGCAGCAGCTTTATTATTATAAAATACATATGTAAACATTGCAATATGTATGACCATTTTTAGCATCCACTTTGTTCCTGGACAAGGATATAGCTGAGATAAATTCTCATCTTTTTTTATTCTAGCATCATTATCATTTAACATTTGTATGTGCCCCAGGTTTGTGCTTTCACAATGCCAGATTAATTCAGGTCAAAGTACTATAGTCAGCCAGTGTCATTATTTCTGAGTTCCTTAACAATGCTTTCCATTAGTTTACAGATGACACTAGAAAGGGTACTTGGTATATGTTGTCAGTACATCCTTGTGTAAGGGGAACTGTGACGCCCATCCTCCAAGTTTCAAGCATATACCCTATAGAGATCGATTTAAAATGGAATCAGTTTGGCAGCATTTAGTGCTGGTTACAACACAGCATGCTATGTTCTCAGGACCCATGAAGTTAGTGTTTTTTGTTTTTAAGAGGACGTATGGGACCTAATCAAACATGATTTTAAGGGGATCTTGGGGATGACTAGTAAGGAGGGAGAACAGAGAGGTAGAGACGAGATTCGGAAAAAAAGTGGTACTAAATTTGTGGTACTGCTCAGAATAGGTGGTACAGTAAGAGACTGGCACACGGGAATGCTGAATTTTATTTCTAAGCTTCCTAATATTGATAAAATGGCTTTATTGTCATATATGCTAGTCTTAATTATATGTTTTGTAGGTTTTAATCATTTACATAAGGTTTTTGCTGACCTTTTTAACACTGCAAACAGAATGGTGGGATTTGAGTTTATTTATTTTCTTTTTTTTGTTGAGTTTTTTAATGTTGGCTTTCTAGCACAGCAGCTTGATCTTAAAATTGCCATCATACTTGTGTTGAAAATCAACATATTCTTCAGTGCAGTAATGAAGGTAGTAGAAAAAGCATGTGGTATAAGCAACTGTTTTTATTAAAAGCAACATATTCTTCAGTGCAGTAATGAAGGTAGTAGAAAAAAATGTGGTATGAGCAACTGTTTTTATTAAAAGCATCATATTCTTCAGTGCAGTAATGAAGGTAGTAGAAAAAGCATGTGGTATGAGCAACTGTTTTTATTAAAAGCAACATATTCTTCAGTGCAGTAATGAATGTAGTAGAAAAAACGTGGTATAAGCAACTGTTTTTATTAAAAGCAACATATTCTTCAGTGCAGTAATGAAGGTAGTAGAAAAAAACGTGGTATGAGCAACTGTTTTTATTAAAAGCAACATATTCTTCAGTGCAGTAATGAAGGTAGTAGAAGACAACGTGGTATGAGCAACTGTTTTTATTAAAAGCAACATATTCTTCACTGCAGTAATGAAGGTAGTAGAAAAAAACGTGGTATGAGCAACTGTTTTTATTAAAAGCAACATATTCTTCAGTGCAGTAATGAAGGTAGTAGAAAAAAACGTGGTATAAGCAACTGTTTTTATTAAAAGCAACATATTCTTCAGTGCAGTAATGAAGGTAGTAGAAAAAAAACGTGGTATGAGCAACTGTTTTTATTAAAAGCAACATATTTTTCAGTGCAGTAATGAAGGTAGTAGAAAAAAGTATGTGGTATGAGCAACTGTTTTTGTTATTGGATCCTGTTGGACTATTAACATTTTCTCAGGTCATCCAACAGTACTAAGAGGTTGGTCTTAGAGAAATTTATGAATATGTTGAGGTTGAATGCCTTCTTGGATGGTGTTCTTAGGGGAAAATGTGATGGCATAGTTTTTAATTTGATCGTGGATGGAGCAAGATCTGGTCTGAAGTAGACTAATTTTATATTATTAATAAATGTAAGATTTTCTAAAATATTATTCTTCACATGAGCCCCACTGAGATCTCTTTCTCTGTTACATCTATTGTCCTATAATAGCTGGATGATATGCCCAGCCTGTTTTTGCTACCTGTCCATTCTCCTACAATGTTCCTTATTGTAGCAGTTCATTTTTCTGTCCTGCCACCCACTTTCTTACTGTGTGCATGACAGTCAGAATCCTGGTAAACATATTTGTCATTAAATACATTTTCATAGCTATAGCAGCTTCTTTCAGGCCACATATCTTGTCTTTAAACTGTTTAGACTGGATTTTTTTCTATGCTATGATTTTTTACACTGAAGTACTTTTATTTTTCATGTTTTTTCTCATCTGTAAAATGTGAGAATGAGCATGTCACTCTGCTTGTGATGATTACAAAACTGAGTCCTTCTCTTAATGAAGTAGTTTATTGAGAGTTTATTGAGTAGGAATGGTAATGTTATTACTTAAACATTTTACACTACTATAACTCAGAACAGAAAGGCTGAATGTGTTGAGTGATTTAATGGCCTCAGTAATAAATATAAACTTTAACAGGACAGCAGTAATACCTAAATCAGTTCATATTATTCTATATCTGAGACACCTCCAGGTACACAGCAACCCCAGGAGTAATAATTGTGTTAAGGAGAGCTTGGAAGCAACAGAACACTGATTGCAGGTCCTTCACAGTTGGATGACAAATAATCCTAGACATAAACAATCAGTACCAGTGCTAAACCTCCCTCCCTTGATGCCTAACTCAGTTTTAATAATGAAGAAAAGGATGCCTTTCTCAGAAAGAATATCTAGTTGAGGTACAAGATGGTACAAGTGTCAGTCTAAAGATTTTGAAAAACATCTTCTCTTACAACAGGAGCAGATAAGGGTTCTTGACTGCCTTTGGTCTCAGCAGGCAGTGATACAAGTTTCTCAGATATAATTTCCATAAAGATATTAGTTGTCCATCCTAGTAAAAAGGCTGAAATCTTTGTATTGCTCAGATAATTGTCTGTCTCCTTTTCATATTCCTATTGTCTGTATGAAGTTTGCCTGGATTTCATACACATATTTCCTAACAGAAGAACCTTGGCTAATAGCTACAGTATACAACACAGGACTCCATCTGTCTCAGCTATTCCTGACTTTATTTTATTTCCAAAACTGTAGTTCATCCCATAGACTTCATCTCCACATGCAAAATTCATAAGTTTGTATTTTGACGAAACTCTGTTTCTGAACCCATGGATTTTGTTTTTAGACAGGTAAAAGCAGGTCAAATGTATATATCAGCTCTTGTGATAATAAGTATTTCTATTGAATAGAAACCTGTCATCCATTGAGCAGTAACTGGTTAGCTAAATTAGAAACATCCCAGTCGTGGGTCTTCAGTCTCACCATCGATTTTTTTTCATCTTCCTTCCAAATCTCTGTCTCCCTTTCTGCCAGACCACGGGATAATGCATTAAATGGTGTGGTATTTCCATGATAACTTTCATTTTTATTTACAGAATTTGCAGATTTTATCCTGGAGAAAGAAGATACAGAACTGGACTGTATTGTTTCTGGAGTAAGGTGTGTGCTGAAACTCTGACTTTATTTTTTTATGGTAGCAAACTTCATGCATTACACAATAGTTCTCTATTATTTAGTGCTACTAATTTGATTTTTGTATCTTTCAGGTTTGTTCTGAAGAAGAATTCTGACAAATCTTCAGCTTTAATATTCATTTTCTATTTACAGCATGCATTTGTACGTCTTGTTTGTTTTGTTTCCTTATCTACTTTGCATATGCACTTACCAAACCAGTAGAAGTATGTCGTACATTGGTCATGCAGTTGGCATTGTTGCCTCATAGTGCTAGAGTGTCCAGTTTATTTTCTGATTCAATGCTTTCTGTGTGGATTGTGCATCTCCTTCATATGTCTGCATGTGGTTTTGTAGGGGATTTCAGTTTTCTTCTCATCCTAAAGACATGTCATAGGTGAACTGCCACAGCAATGAGTGTTATGTGTGTGTGTGTGTGTGTGTGTGTGTGTGTGTGTGTGTGTGTGTGTGTGTGTGTGTGTGTGAGTGTGTGTATTCCGCAGAAGACCAACATCCTATTCAGGACTACTTTTTGTATACTGCACTCTCTGAATGTCAGGATATGCAGTATCTCCACTGTGACCCTATCCTGAAAAGATGGGTTCAGGAGATGAAATGCCTGAATAAAAGAAAACCAGAAACATTTTTCAAAAAACTGGATAAGTGCAATCTACATGCCATCATGATAATGACACTTCACATCACTCCTATGGATGCAAAAGTACATTTGCCAGTACATTTACTGATAACTTTCTGCTTGTTTAACATTCCAATCATCCATCTTTATTATTATTCTATATACTGATCCACACCAAACCACCATACATACAATTTGGTTAAACCTGTCATTCTGCAAAGCCCAGAATGAAATTGGAGAAACAGTTCAGTAATACAGAACAGCCTTTGAAAGTCTCTGTGATTCATAAACCTCACCTGCACACTCATCTCCGACAGTTAACACTAATCTTGTGGAAGGATATAAACTTTAGCTCAACTATTTGAAGCCAGGCTTTTAAGACACATTCGTATTTTTAACAGACTTATGCCTTTCAGTGATTATAGCTTAATTTACTTCATATGTACTGATACAAATTTTATAACTTAGAACATCACTGTTTGATGAGGTAAGTCCATGTTGGCAAGCTTTCCTGAAATTGTTAAACTACTTAGTGAATCAACATTAGTGAAACAAACAGATCTGGTTCTGAAACATCTATGTTTGACAATTGCTGGAATATGAGTACTAGCTATAGTCCCTTTTACCATGCCAATTTCACTTTTAAATCAAAATTTTTCATGTATGACAAGTACTTTTTATAATTCTTCACTTTCAGAATATGTGTACTTTATTTTTTTCATGGTTAAAGTCAAAGTCAAGTCAAACAAAACTTTAGTGTCATTCAGAACTACACAGCAGTGTAGCTGAACGAAATTACAAAAGTTAATTTTATTTGTCAAATTTCTTTACAGCAAGCTTTGCAAGTACACTTGTAATGAAGGATAATATTTAATGTCGTGCCTTATAAGCATACCGCTCAATCATACCAAATTCTTCAGTATTTACAGGTTTTGAGAGCTAAATAATAGGGTGCCACAAATTCACGAGTGGCCCCTTTAATTCCCGATTTTTCTTTATAAGGTTTTTTATTATTATTATTATTTTTTTTGTACACGTAGTTGTGGCTGACATCATCATGCATTAGCTTCCTGTGGCACTCAGGCAGACTGCCAGCCAATCAGAGACACTAAGACTGTGTTTACAATACATTAGCACGCTGCCACACTAGTGTTTGAATCTGCTGATCTGGTAATTTAGAAATTGGATTATTCATAGGAAATTAAATGTAGCAGGGCACCAGTGTGCACAGCAGGTCAGGCAGTAGTGAGCAAGAAGACAGGTGCAGATTTAGTGTTACAGTTTAAGTTTAACTTCTTAATTCTGCCAAGCCAAATCCAAGTTGACCAACTTACTTCTGCGGACTGCAGTAAAGAATCAGAGCCACACTCCCAGTCTCAGGATGGTGGCTCGAGTTTGACCTCTCTGGCTTCAGGTAAGTAAAAAAAAAAAAAAAAAAAAATGTTATGCCTTAGACTGTTATCGCATAATGGAAAACTGCCTGGGTGTCAGCAAGTGAAGGAAACAGTAACAGACAGTTATATATATATATGTATTCCGTAAAGTGGCTGGGTGCTGCTTATCGCAACAGAATAACTGGGTAGTGGTTAACATTGTTGCCCTTGCCATAAATACACCCTTGGAGCTCAACACTAGAAATTCAAATGAAGTAAGTAACTGATGTTATTTCCAGACTAGTTTGTTAAACCAACTGTTTATTTCTGTAGTCTGTTCCATTCCATTTAAATGTAAAAACAAAATATACTGAGCAACCTTTTGAAGATAACCAAAAAGATAACAAATGTACACACTGTTAAATAACAAATTAATACAAAAGTGGATTTCTTAGCTGTACAAATCCATTTTCCCATTACAGCTGTAATTTACATCTAGCCATTTCTTAATTAATAGAAAAAATGGATTTTTTGAAACACTTCCACCGAGAACTGCAAAGCACACACTGTAAACTCGTACTTCAGAGTAATGAAAATCTAGTAGACATCCGTGACTTCAGATTCAAGACACATTCGCCAGCCTTCCACAAGCATTAGGAAACCATACATCCCACTGCTACACAGTGAGATTCCCTTCATGGCTCATGGTCTGGTTATCTGTCAGGACAACATACAAAATTAAAGCTGTGTAAAGACTGCCTTAAGAACCTTGGTCTGTAAAGTCACCTGAGGCCTGCTGCCCTCCACTCATCATAAGCAGAACACTCCTCTTCCATAACCCCCCCCTCACAAAAAAGAAAGAGTATGCAGTATCACCAGTAGAACCAATGATGAGAAAACAACTGCAACAATGCAGGGGAGTCAAAATGGCATGCCACCACAGCAGGTTAGCAGTCAGTAATGCAGCACAATTAATAAAATACATACAAATGTGTGACTAGGCTTCCCAGTCAGGAATCACTGACAAGAACAGCAAAATCTCTGCTAAAGAAATCATCTGACCTTGGTGAACTCCCCGGTCTGGATCTTGCAGACAGAAAAACAGATTAGAAATGTAATAAAGTGGAATCAAAGGAACAGGCCCTTTGCAAAGACAAAAATGTTCACCTGTAACCAACCAAACCAGACCATCCACACTTGTCCTGTCATTGTATCACCCTATACCCATACCAGTCTCACAAAGTCACTACAGTCCTCCTCGATTAATAAATATCTGTTTTCCTGCACATTGCACACCCTTACCTGGCTGGTGTGATTCCACATGCCCTGCAGTGACAGCTGCAAACTGCCGACTTTGGGTTAGTAAACTCCAGTTAAGAACACAAAACCAACATCTTAAAGCAGCCATTACTAAAGCTGAATTTGTCAAGGATTTTTTCTTAAGAATTTGTGTTATTTTACAGCAGCAGTCAATTTGAACAGCAGCAAAATAAAAATTCCCTTTCCAAATCCAAGCATGTGTGTGTGTGCGTGTGGGGGGGGGGATTTGGCAGGTGTTGAAAGTTAGAAGAAACCTGACCAACCTTCTATTTCTGTTTAGCTGTAATTAATTGTCAAAATTGTTACTGGTTCAGATAGATATAAAGGGTTTGGGGTCTATTTTTTCCCAGTTGCCACTTCTTCACATGACATTCATATTAGAGGAGACAAGCTCTGCCTGCATATACTTATGTGTTGCATTTTAGGTGAGGTAATGTAGCTTGCAGCAAAAGATTAACCACCTTGAGGAAGGAGTAAAACATAATGTGGTAAAATCGGTGTGCATTGTATAGTACATTAAAAATGCTGTTCTGGGAAGGCTTTATGAAAAATTGAAGAAAAAAGGTAAGATATGGTAAGTTTAGAATGCTAGAAGTGAAAGAAACACAATATGTTTACAGAAACAGGAATAATGTTCTAACAGGATGCTTTAAAAGGTGGACATTTTTCAGAATAAAGTATGATACATGTTCAAATGTTTAAATAAAACATTATTTTGATTATATTTTGTGTTTAATATTTTTCTGTTCTTCAATTTGTGTTTGAATGATGGCATCCCCACAATTCCATTTGGAGTGGGCAGGGCTACAAAATTATATATGCAAATTTTGGGTCTATATTGAAACATCAAACGCTGAAAACAGCGAACAATGTTTCATCAACACATTTTCAGCGAAAGCTGAAAATGTCGAAACCACAGAACAGTGATTTTGTTCCTAGGGAAAGAAATTGCTGTTCCAACCAAAAAAAAATAAATAAATAAAAACATTAAACACTTCCAAACACATGCACACATACCCTAACCCTAATTGTACCCCCCAATAAAAACAGTAAACAACTAAATACACATATGCACGTAACCCAACCACACATCTAATGGAAAAAAACCCAGTAAACATTTTAAAACATATGCACTTACTTTAACCCGCACCCTAACCCTAAGGACAGAAACTCTTGCACATTTACATGAACAGTTCCAAACACATACACACTTACCTTAACCCTAATTCTACCCCCCCAAAACAAAAGTAAACAGCTGAAAACATATACACATGAAACTCAACCATACATCTAACGCAAAATAAAAAACAGTAAACACTTTCATACATATGCACTTACCTTAACCCACACCCTAACCCTAAGGTCAGTAACTGTTGCACATTCACGCTCGGGAGCTATACCAGACAAGGGACCACAATGCACTGCAGAACATGGCAAAACAATGAAGCGGTCAAGTGACTTCTTTCCGAGGGAAAGAATTCGCTGAACAGCCGCTTCCCTGTTTTGCCTGTTTGCTCTATATGTGTCGACGAAAACACATTCAACAAAATGCGTTTTCGTCGTACTAATAGGAACCCGCAAATTTTATGTTAATCAGCATACAAATTTGTACCAATTTTTCATGGGCCTTTGTCCAGATTTTTGATGTTTCTAGGTTGACAGGTATGCTTATAATCAGGTTTTATAACAACACCTGATATTGCAAAACTGCATTAAATTTTACATGAATTTTATTTTACCAGTAATGATTACATTGCTCCTTTCTCAACCATATTATTCATAGACCTGTCTTCTGTTTTAATGTATAACAGGACTGGGTTGCTACTTTATAGAGTCAAGATCTACTCACTATGTAATTGAAATAATTGCTTTGAATACTCTGTACTTTTCTCATCAACAAATGTGAACAATGGCTATTAAACACCCAGAAAACTATATTGACATTGGCTTTTTTGGAAGATTTGTTTCTTATTTTCACAGGCTCTTACCATGTGCCCACTTTTACTGCATATATTGTAGATGTTCTACTAATACATTCCCCAGGATTTACTAATCTTCCATGTAAGATTAGATTAGTCATACACGGAAATGCCAGTCTAAGAATTTGACGGCAGTGTGCCATGCATATTAATGAGGGTGTGCTGCCTCAACTCTAAAGCTTACATGGAGCATGGACTAGTGTAGGGGGCATGTCGGACTGCCGAGCAGTCCAAAAATCCACGCCCCTGCACTGACAAAACCCAAGAAATGTCAAGTTATATGAACGAGTCCGCTCACATGTGTACATTGTAACACTACACTCCCCCATATGTTAAACCTCATACAAATTTAAAAATTAAAAGAAATTTTTTTTTTTGTTTGTTTTATTTCCGATATAGCTACCTGTATTTGCACGTGTTTGTGCAGGATTGCCCATTGCTTAGCTACAGTCAGCAGCTTAGACACCAAAGAGAATAATAAGAAAAAAATATGCAAATTAAGCAAAATAGCAATAGCGTTGTGGTTAGAGCCTTCTCACAAAGAGGGGGCATTCCCGGTTCGATTCCCACTATTGCACATTCCATTTTGTGTTGGAAATCTGTATACAAAAATATTTTCTGATATTTATCATGTATAAGTTTTGTAAAAAGCATTCAAATGTTATATGTAGTAGTGAATGAATTTTATATATATATATATATATATATATATATATATATATATATATATATATATATATATGTATATGAAGGTGAAATGGTTATACATTCTGAGGCATGAGTAACTTATTTTAAGCAATATAAAGCACTGCTAAGCACATTTTAGCAGTATTTAGCATATTTAAAACCGATTGCTCATAGCTGAGCATCGTGTTAACAAGCGCAATATATTTGCGCATAGATGCGCACCACGCTAACCAGCGTAAATACAATGTATTTGCATGTAGCTGCGCACCGTGCTAACCAGCGCAATGTCGGGCAACGTCGAGCAACGTTGAGCAATGTTGGGCAACGTTGGGCAAAGTCGGGCAAAGTTGAGCAAAGTCGGCTAAACACGGCCACATCTCCTTTACTGTACCTTAACGTTTCAGGTCTGGCCAGTAGGAAAATAAAAAAACAGTGACAGGGCTCGAATGCAGGATACTGTGCACTACAGTCACAGTACATAACCACTAAGCCATGACAGCATTTCATAACCATGCACTTTCAACAGACACATATCTATCAAAGTCATATTAAACATTGCCAACATTAGCTAAGCAGGTGTGCCTAAAGCTGAGTTTTTTCAAAACTGGCCAATCACAAATAAGTGCGAGAAATGAGGCATATTTAAGCTCCACAGGTGGGAATACTTGCCATAACTGGTTGTAGCTCCCTTCTGCAGTCAGCATGGCTGGTGTTGGAGAAGACACTCGATTTCAAGTGCAACACTGGGGCATTGAGGAGACCAAAGTAATGGTTTGGCTCCTTGTCCACAATCATGAGGAAAGACTCCTGTGGGGCCAGTACCAGGGCACCCAATATAAAATGGAGGCCTGGAACAGTCTACCTCATGATCTCACCAGTGCCACTGGCATTCCTCAGACTGGTGAGCAGGTCAGGCACCATTATTCTGACCTGAAGTGACATAAGGAGGATCAGTTGGACCCGTGGATCCAGGAGTCCCATGCGATGCCTAATGCCCCAGTACTGAATAAGTAGCCATTGTATTAAGTAGTTAAGAATTGCTATGTTTGTCTATACTATGGATAGGTATGTCTCAATAGCACTGCATTTACTTCACAGCTGCAGGTATCCAGGCTATGAATCAGCAAGCCCATGAAGATAGGTTGCAAAGGCTGCATCATCAGGCAGGTTAGTAATTATTCTGCATGCACTGTTATATAAAATAAATGAGAGAGCCTTCAAAAAGTGTCTTAACCAAATAAATAAAGGTGTAATAATCCTGCTGCCAGAAATGTAGGGAGCTGTTAACATATAACTGATACTTTCACCTGAACATATCTAGATAATTATATGAAAGTAGAGCTGTCAGTGTACCATCTTAGCAGTAGTGTGTGTGAGCAACTCTCAAAATATGTAGCAGTAACATCTGCATCTTGGACAGTTTGTATGTAAGATACAGCTCATGTATATAATGATCTAGAAAAATCCAATTGCACAATATAAGGATTTTGGGTAGTGTAATAATACATGTAAGGGACATATAACTGCAGTTAATAGGAATGTAGTGAAAACTCGAAGGATATATAAGTTGTTAATTGAGCTATCCTTTTCCACCCTACTCTATGTGCATAAAAAATGCAATTCCACACCTCAATCGGTATGTCTAATCTCAAAACATTTGTTGGGACATATGTCCTATTGATTTATAAATATTTGCATTTATTTCTATGCATGTGCCCTGTTAAAATACCACAATACTGGTGGCCTGTTGCCATCAATTCAACCTGCATGCTGTTGTAATGTCCACTATTGTTCTATATATGCATGCGTTATGCTTGCTTTTCAACTGTTGAAAATCTGGTGTGTTTGGTTAATGGGAATACTTCTGCATGCTGTTATAACTAATTGGGAATGCTGTTGACTGTTACTAACCCATATCTTTATTAAACCTTCCAAAACATAGTTCATATGGGAAGGTCGTTCCCAGTGGACCCACCTGTCCCACCTCAGCTGGCCATGGCACTTGGCACCAGCAGGTCCAGTGCCCAGCCTGGGACCTCCTCCTCCATTGGCCCTGTGTCACCTTTGGGTAGAAGCGCTGCAGGGCATGGGGCTCAGCCCCCCTGTGCAAGCGTGGGCAGAGGAGGGCCACCTATCACCCTTCGAATGGTCCGGGCTGTGGTGCGTAGAGAGATTGAACGCTCTGTTTCAGAACCTCTACGCCAGCTTGAGGCATGAGTGGTGCAACTCCCAGGTCAGCCTACCCTTCCTACACAGCCCCTAGCACAGCCACCCTCTGGGCTGTGAAGGTGCAGTGGTGACTGCCCATGGGTGGGGACCTCAGTCCTACTGTTTCCATCTGTGGGCTCATGGAATTGCGATTTCCATATATCCCTCCCCATCAAAGGTGTTCACCCACCACATGTGTCATATACCGCCCCTGTATGCATCTTGTTTGTCTTGTCTGTTTACCTCCCCAACCTACCTCCCCAAATATACCTACTTCCCCTACCCCACATTCCACTCTCACCTGAAAAAAAAGGGCAATCTGCTCACAAAAAAAAAAAAAGCCCCATACATAGCTGGCCATTTTGCACACATGTCCACTGGACACATAAAATGTAATTTAATTGGCATTACAACATACTTTGTTGTCCTCACCCCTCTCTCAGGGGTTGAAGGTTTCATAGCTACCTTCAAATTTATTCCATATGTACAGCTGTTGCTCTTAAAGAAATGGGCAGCAGTGGACATTCCCAACACCCGTCCTGCACATCCTGAGCTACTTTCCATACTGTCTTTCCCTCTTTTTGCCCCTTTTTCACCAGTTTCCTATCTCCCCATTTTTCTTTTCTTTCAAAGAAATGAGTGTGGGGGTTAGCGGGATTAAGCACTATTAAGCAGTAGTTAGCGGGTTTGTGCGAGTGTGCACTTGTTTGTGCTTAGCTAAGTATTACTAAGCATTGCGCAAACCCCCGCAACCCTGCTTACAACTGCTTAAAAGTGCCTTAGTCACTCTGTATGTGAGGGCCCTTGTTCTGCTCTGGAGCAAAATAAAACACCTCTGTCAGTCTCAAACCCTGGACCTTGTACACACTACAAAACATGAAGTACCACTAAGCCACGGTAGATATACAACAAGTTGGTGCTGAAATAAATATATCTTGCATCAGAATGAGTGAATGTAAAGGAAAAATAGGAATGCCATACCGCACAACGTGTTCTGTGGATCTTTACCAACAGTTGTTGTGGGATTACATTACATGACTGTGATAAGAGAAGTAGCCATTCTAGCAGGAAATAATGTTACACCATCACTTTACAACCCCACACAGTATCACAGCAGGACAAACACTGGCATATCTGGTTAGGGCAGAGGCCATACCTCCCAACTGTCCCTAATTTTCAAGTATGTCCCTGATTTGACACAAATTCTAGCTCTGTCCCTCTGAATTCCTCCTAAAACTACTGACTTTGGCCAGAAAGGTGGTGAATTACACTTAATGAATAAAGACAATAATTAAGAGTTAGACATTTCTTTTACTTCAGAAAAGGTGTATTAATTCATATGCTCTGATTCTCTCAATGTTTCAACTTAATGGCACTAACATTTTAAAGGTGTCCCTGACTTTTTCTTTACTTATCCCTGAGTCTGTTCACATATGTACCTGAGTGTTTGACAGGTCTGGCAGAGACAGAAACACAGAGGCATATCAGCCTTTCTGCTTTTACACACTGTGCAAATAGCTTTGGAAGGAGTTTCGGAAGCATACCCTTATGTAGGAATACAACACTGAAATACAAATTAAAGTAGCCATGTACTGGTAGCAACCAACTGTAACAATGCCATTGCTCTATTGCTGAAAAGACCTGTGTGGTGCACAGCAAAAAATAACAGGCTATTCTCTGGCTACCATGTGGATAGGTCCACAGTTGGGAGTTATGCAGCCAGACTAGTTGCCTTGATAAACTAACATGTACACAGCAACCCTGTAAGTCCAGCAAGATAAAATCCATGCAATAATACTTACTCTGTCTGTACTTCTGCACCCCTACCCAAAAGTAGAATATACCTGTGCGTGCAGGGTCTACCAAGGATGTAGGTAAGCATACTCACAGTACTGAAATGTGTCCAGTTTTTCTGAGCAGCTTGTGCTAATGTCAACACTAAAATAGCACAAACTGTTTAGAACTGAGTAAATGAATATTCACAGTATAGCAGTCCATAAACAATTCTTGTGCCAAAGGAATACATCTCAATAACTAGCTTTGTGTGGCAGTTAATTGTAAAAGTTGAAAAGAAAGTACATCTATCCATGTATCTTGGGGTAGCATGTTGAGGGGTGAGTACATTTCTACACTGATAAGTGGGTACTGGAAGCAACAACATTAGGTCTGAGTACAAAATATAAATTTCTGGCTACACCCCTGGCTTCTGATATAAGAACTATACCAACCTTCTGTCTTAAACAATGATGTCCACAGCAAACAAGGATGATCTCCATCTTGGAAAGCTGAAAGGGCCACGCTTAACTGAGTTAGCAATTTATAGTACTGGGTTGCTATGACAGTGATTACTGCAATTACTACACAGCAGGCTGTATGCAATTAGCAAGTGGTGGCCACTAATTGGTGCAGAGGCCATCACATGTCCATGTGCAAATACCTACAAAAGCAGGTGTGAGCATGTTTACCCGACTTTTCTCAACTTTGCCTGAATTTGCCCAACATTGCCCAACTTTGTCCGACATTGCGCTGGTTAGCGCAGTATGCAGCTATGCACAATTGTACTTAAATATGCTCAATACTGGTAAAATTCGCTTAGCGGTGCTTTATATTGCTTAAAATAGGGACTCATGCCTCAGGTGGTGCTGCAGGGCTGCCTATGTCAGATGCACATATTACACTCCCTATACATGTTTGAAAACAGTTAGTGTCAAGTTCAGCATCCCTTTTTACTGTATGTGCAAGTCAGAGAGAGATGTCATTTCCAGGGTTCCTACCCTACTGAGTCAGTGTATGTGCTATGCGTTGCCTATTTGCCAAGGCCAGGGCATACTGGGCACGCCTCCTTCTGCCTACTGGGGCAGGCTCAGGTTGTTCCTCCTCCGAGTTACGCTGTGCCTGTGGTGCAGGCCTTGGCAATGGTGGGGGGCTGTTTGGCCCTGCCCCATGTTGTTCCTGCTGCAGTTGTTGCCACAGGATCATATTGTGTAGCATGGCACATACCATGACAATTTGGGTACATGTAGTTGGTGAGTACTGCAAGGCTCTGCCAGATGTGTCCAGGAACTGTGACTTGAGCATCCTAAACACACACTCAATTATGTTTCCTGTTTGTGCGTGTGCCTCATTATGGAGTTCTTGTTTGGGTGTGTGTGCATTTCTGATGGGTGTCAACAGCCACGGCTCCAGTGCATATCCAGCATCCCCCACTAGGTGACCATCAGGGATCCCCATTGGCAAATCTCTGGTACAGCTGCGTCAGATGCCAGATGTGGGAATTGTGATAACTTCCAGGGCAGCCAGCAAACACATTCATTATTATGCCCTGGGCAGCATCGCACACAACCTGGCAGTTGATGGCGGGGAAGCCCTTGCGGTTCATGTAGACCCTACCCCGCTCACTGGATGGTGCTCTGATTTGTATGTGTGTGCAGTCTATTGCACCCACTACCTCAGGGTATTCTGCTATTTAGTGGAAAAGACGCATATTGCTGGTCAATGCCACATGGGAATTGAGGAAATATACGTGCTCACCGACATGTGCTGACATGGCATCCAGGAACTGGTGCAGTACCCTGGATGCTGATGCCTGTGAAATCCCTATCATATTACCAGTTGGTCTCTGAAAGGTACCTGTAGCTAGCATTTTTAGGCCAACACATACCTTGGTATCTACTAGGATGGGTTCCCCTCTGTTGGTTCTGTGTGTGAGGCGTGGTTGGCACACCTCAACAATTTGCTGCAGGAGGTCTCTGTCCACCCTATAGTGCTCCACTATCTCCAGCTCATTTAGCCCCTGGTAGGTTACCCTGGGTCTGTACACTCTTCTCTGTCTCCTCACTGTGGGTTGCTCAGCAGCATTCACAACATCACCACCCAAAGCACCTTCCACATGTTGGTTTATGATAGCAAGAGCAGCCCCTAACATTTTGTCTTACTTTAAAGTTTTTAAGGTTTCCCTCTTTGTATACTGCAGTGTTGCAGAGTTCTTGGGAAAAAAACAAGGAAGAATGCTGTTAGCAAAGTTTAAAGTGCTGGGCTGGGTTGGGCTAGTCTGCTACCTGTGTAATTGGCTGATTCTGATATATTTCACCTGGCAGCTCTGCTAGTTCTCCTTGGTTAACTTCCTACTACTTCTTTTCCTTCCTTTTCCATTTCTGTTTCTGCCCAGGGCAGCACCATGCAAATGAGCGCACATGAGCGCACACATGTGCACACACTGTGTGCACTTTTGCAAGAAATTTCAGATATATTCATGGTGTACACCTTTGGTTTCTGGTTTTCAAAAAGGACAACTGTAGACACGCCTCTTGCAATCCTAAGCAACTCAGGGCAAACACAAGATACTGTGCTCCAATAAGCTTACAGCCTTTCTGACACACTCCCTCATGATGTTACCTATATTCTACTCTACTACTCACCTACTCCTACACTTACACTCTTGGGAAATGGCTCACATGCTGGGGAAAAAAATTGGGATTCACTATCCTTATCCTCATTTGCATAGGATTGCCTACTAATGCATGGTTACATCTCTCACACTGAGCTTCCCCCCTTAGCAACCACTACTCAGAAGCCATGTTGTCTTCAGCTTGCCATTCACCTGCATGGCATGATAAGCGTTTTAGTGAAAATGGCTATTTTTGGCTATTTTACATTATTTTCTGTTTTTTTAAAGCGCCGCACATTTGCGTAGTGTTGCGCTACGCTTAAACATCGGAGATCGGGGAAAAAAAAGTTAGATTTTAATAATTTTAAACATTTATAAATTTCAATGGCCTTATATTTGGCCATTGGCATGCTTCCTCAACTGTATGCATCCTTTATTTTGATCTGTCATAGCTCTGTTTAGCTATTTGCAGAAAGGTACTCCATTACCAAAGGAGTACATTTCTGCAGATAACACTAATCTTCCACGGACAGGTTAGTGTTTCCTGGATTGCAAATTTACCTCATTTGCATAGCTTTCAGCAGCAAATGAGGTAATTTGCATACTATGACACTGTCCATGCAAGAACAGCTTTAGCAGCTCTCGTGCACGCCCCTGCTAGCTGTACCTGGATCGCACGGCAGACATATTGCCTCCGTGAGCTCCTACACTCTTTTTGCACTCCGTGCAAGCTTTCGTGAATCCAGCCCATTGTCTTAACTAGTATTTCATAGTGCCCTGCTACCGTCTCTGGCAGTCTACCAAAGCTCAGAATCCCTAACACTGCCAGTCTGTAGGTGTGATGAACCAGTCACCTGGTAGTACATGCACTGTTTACAGACCCACAGACAGGACCCTTTCACTTTGCTAGTATCATAGTAACAGAAGGATCTTTTGGAAGACTAATCTTTACTCTTTTAAGGTAAAGTCTAACAACTGTCCTGGTTTAAATGGTCAGCTCTCTATTAATGGCATATATTGAGGTTAAATACATTAGAAAGATAGCTATGGTTTTTAAATTTAACAGGTTGGACAATTTCATCAGTTTTATTTTCTGGTGTAGAACACTGCTATGGTACTAAATACATTGTTACAAAATATTTTTTGAAAGAATTTCATGACTCATACATATATATTTTATATATTTTTTACATATTTTACATTGTTTATCTTTACATACATAATTATACATATCTTTCATGCATTTTTAAATATTGGTTCATACTATTTATTTAAGTCAAAGACTGCATGCATTTTATTTAAATAAAAAAAAATGAACTTTAAAAGTTGAAGAGTTGTTATATTTGGTTTGACTTGTTAGTATATGGGCCTTATTTTTAAGACTTGTTACTTTGTATTTATTAACTTGTAAGTCTTTTACCTTGTAAGTTTCTTTTTAAAAGAACTACTTGGCTTTGGAAACTATTCTGGCGGCTTGGCTAACACATAACTGCATTTAACAATTCTGATTGGTTTAGGATAGTATAAAGAAAAGTGGAAATGCTTCCATGATTATTTTATTTATTTAACATTTGCTAACTTGGAAAGTCCAACTTGGAACATAGCTAATTTTCAGCAGTGGCACAGGGAGGAATGCTCCAGATGTGTGTCTTTGAACATGGCAGGAAACCACACAAACACAGGGAGGACATGCAGACTCCACACAGAAGGCACTCCAGCTGAGAATCAAACCAGAGAACCTCTGTCTGTGAGGTGACAGTGCTATCGCTGCACCACTGCACCATCCTGATGACATTTCAAACACTGAGATGAAAGCTCTTAGTTTTATGTTTTTATTCATTTGGTTTATATTAGTTTAATTAATAAATTAATCCTTGTCTGGAGGAGTTTGTGGTGTGGTTAAGTCTGCTGTGTTTTTATACTAGTTTGTGCCCTCTTTTCCCCTTACCTGGAGATCCTACGTTTTTGCCTTAGTGAACTTTGCCAATCGAAAGACCACGTCTTAATTAAATTCATTTCCTCAAGATAAACTAACCAAGTGGCTAGAATTTCGGGGAAAGAAACTGACAGAGTCTAGCATGGTAGCTTTTAAAATGTTTAACTACCAGTGTTTTATGCGGAAGCTTGTGTTGAGATGTACATACAGTTTAGATGAATTTGCTGCATCAGTACCTACTAAGAAGAAAGACTGTGTAAAAAGATTGTTTCCAAAGTGTCTAAACATGCTTCAAGGAGTGCCTTTGAGAGGGCTGATACTATTTCTAGAAATGCAGCAATGTCAATGATGGTAAGCAGATATATTTGATTGCATAGCCGACACCTTTCTGATGAGTTAAAAATGAGAGTATGAATGCTCTACTTAATTCAGTTTGTGTATTTGGTACAGCAGCTAATCAGATCCTGAAACACTGGTATGACAGAGATAAACTGATGCAAGAGGTGTCTGGAATGTTCCATATTCTGAAGTGTCCTTCAATAAGCAGGATAGTTTTTGGTGGCCCAACAAACACAGGTCCCAGCTAAACCAAAACAAGGCACTAGAAGGAAATTATAGAATGATAACTCTACCATACCTAACAAGAGGGGTTCCTTTCCCAGAAAGGATACCCCCCTTCTTTCAACAGATGACTATGCCAAGGCTTATTGCCTGCCATTCCCAGGTTCCCATCTGGATGTCATATCTCAAACGTCAGCTCTCAATAAGGTGGCCTGGGTGTTAGTGTCTTTTTTGACAAATAGGGGGTCAGCATCATGCAAAGAATTTACAGGTAACAGTAAAAAGTACATCCACTGTCATTTAGGGGGATTCTGCCTTATGTGCTGGACCAAACTTCTTATTCCCTCTCATACTATGATGCATGCTGGACTCATGGGTTACTGAGTCACTCCCTTCCTCAGAGATAATAATAGGCTCGTATTCCAGAATTTTCCTGGTGTCCAAAAAAAGAGCTGTCATGCATACTAGTCTTGGACCTATCCTTTATGAATACTTTTATCAAGGTCCTCAAGTTCAGGATACTCAATCTGCAGACAGTGCATCCTCTTCTTCTGGACCACTAATTCATGGTGACCATAGACTTAAAGGATATATATCATCATATTCCCATTGGTCATAACTTCGAAGATATCTGACATTTGTTTTGTCTGGTTCTCACTTCTCTGCAATTCCCTTTGGGCTGTGCAATGCACCTCAAGTATTTACAAAATGCCTTGACAGTAGTGGTGGCTTACTGCTGGATTCATGGTAATCACCTTTTTCCTTCCTTGGATGACCTGTTTCTCAGTGCAGAGTCTGCATCTATGTGTTTGGAATCACTAGAAAAGGTCTCATCCTTACTATTACATTTATTAAAATTTGTTAAACTTTTTTAATGAATCATTTTTATTATAAGGCTGTTGCACTGAAGTAAAAATAAATCTATTGGTTACCATCAGTCATGTGATAATTAAATGCAAGGATGTAAATGTGATTGCTTTAAGATGAAGCATTGTGGTTCTGATGAAGTCCATTGTCGATTTTTTATGGACGAAAGCTTATGTACTAAATCTTTAATTAAAATTGTTATTAGTCGATGCTAGAAAAATGTCTTTTTTACATTGTGTGTGGTGCTGTTTCTCTGGTAGACAATTGGCACCTACAAATGTGTTTTGTATTTTTGTTTTATCACTCAAAAAGGTTGCCTTACTCACCTAGCTGGAGTTCAAGTTGAACCTCCAGAAGTTGTGCCTGACACACTTACAAAGAGTCATCTTCCTGGGGTGCTTAACTGGCACCAATTAAAGAATGGCCTTTCTTCCCAAACATTATGTCCTGTCCCACCAGATGATGTTTCAGGAATTCTACTGGAGGAACTTCACATCAGCAAGAGAATTCATAAAAATTCTAGGATTGATGGCATCCATAATTCTCATGAAACCACTGGCTTGTCTCCACATGAAGACAATACAGTGGCATGTACAAAATTGTTGGACCCAGCATTTACATTTTCTGGAAGCCCAGTTGCCAGTGCTGAACTTCATCAAACAAGAGTAACAGTGGTGGAGACCACAGTTAAATATCAGTCCAGGACTTCCATTCTTTCCACCTGTTCTGGCGCAATTTGCCCAGATAGATTTATCCTACTTTGCTCAGGGAACTGTGTCAATGGGAGAGCAAGTGCAGGCCGCTTGGAGGCCTAAGGATGCATGGAAACAATTCAATATCAGGGAAAAGTTGGTGGTGATCCATGCCTTGAAAGCCCTTCACCACATATGGACTCTGGGTCCCCTCCTTATGGCTGTGAACAAAATTACAGTGATGTGGTACATCAGCAAACAAGCTGGTACATGATCCTACCTTTTGTTGACAGTGATGGTTTGGGAACTGGCTTTACAGCATTCTTTGACTCTTGAGGCATCATATATCCTGTCAGAATAAAATGTTACGGCAGACAGACTAATCAGATCCTTGGCAGATTTACATGGGTGGTAGCTCAAGGCAATAGTGTTCCAGAATATAGTCTAAATGTGGGGAAAACCTCAAATAGAACTGTTCACCTCCTTTCAAAACAGACATCTGGAGAATTTCTGTTCCAGACATCCTTTCAGCCATGCTTAGAGGACAAGCAGATTATTGTTCTCTTGGATGGAATATTCATGCATGTGTTTCCACCCTTTCCACCCTTTCCACTGATTCACATGGCACTTTTAAAGATACAGAAAGAAATGCCAAATATCATTATGGTGACCTCCTGTTGGCCCAGGCAATCTTGCTTCCCTCTTCTAATAGTATTGGCCAAAGGCAATTACCACATATTTCCCACACTCTGGATTTGCTCAGGCAGCCTCAGGGACAACTGGTGCACTCCATTTGGAGCAACTACAACTGACAGCCTGGATGATCCAATTATGACTCCATTTGGATACTAGTTTCATGAGGATGTGCAGCAAGTGTTACAGAAGGCCAGAAACCCTAGTTCTAGAAAAGCTTATGTTTACAAAAAGATGAGGTTTTCTATGTCGTGCTTTACTGGGAAGGCTCACCCAGACTCTGCTGCAGTTTGCTTTGAGGGAAAGGTGGTTTGCTTTTTATTTGTTGTATTCTGTATTGCTTTGTTGCTTTTTTCTGTTTTATATACTGTGATTTATTTTCTTTACACTGTGTTTTAGTTGCATTCTGCTTTTAACTGCATATTAAAACTTGAAAAGGCATCACACCTCTGTCTCTTGTGAGTCAGACAGAAATTAGAACAGGTCAATTAAGGAGTCACACATAAGTTAGAAGAGGTCAGTTAAGGTTAATCATCTGTGAACTGAGGGGGTAGAGCTAGGAACTAAACCTTCTATTTTAGGGGTAAAATAAAACATTTCACAGCTTTACTGGAAAGGCTCACCCAGACTCTGCTGCAGTTTGCTGTGAGGGAAAGGTTGGTTTGCTTTTTATTTGTTGTATTCTCTATTGCTTTATTGGGTTTTTTTTCTATTTTGTATGCTGTGATTGGTTTTCTTTACACTGTGTTTTAGTTGTATTCTGCTTTTAACTGCATATTAAAACTTGAAAATACACCACAGCTCTGACTCTTATGAGTCAGACAGAAATTAGAACAGGTCAATTAAAGAGTCACACATAAGTTAGAAGAGGTCAGTTAAGGTTAATCATCTGTGAACTGAGGAGGTGGAGCTAGGAACTAAACCTTCTATTTAAGGGATAAAATAAAACATTTCAGAGCTTTACTGGAAAGGCTCACCCAGACTCTGCTGCAGTTTGATGTGAGGGACAGCTGGTTTGCTTTGTATTTATTGCAGTCTGTATTGATTTATTGCCTTTTTCTGTTTTGTATATTGTGATTTGTTTTTCTTTACACTGTGTTTTACTTGCATTCTGCTTTTAACTGCATATTAAAACTTGAAAAGACACCACAGCTCTGTCTCTTGTGAGTCAGATAGAAATTTGTCCCACCCTCCCAACCGGTTACTGTTGTGTTCTTAAACACCACTGTCTTTCTAGTTGCCTGCCCCTTATTTTAATTTGACCATATATCTCATTTCCTCTCTGCTTTTACTGGTTGGTGTGAGTAAACACAAAATTATCATTTTGTCAAATCACTCCCCTTCAACTATTTAAATTTATTGACCATCCTACTGTATTCCAGAGTGCCAGAATATAAAATTGACCACCCCTTTTCAATCTATCTTGCTGTTTTAAAAATAGTGACTCTCCACTAAAACTTAACATTTTAGACATGTAAAACGTAAGTTTTCTACTTTCACATCTAACTCCTCTAGTGCACACTGCAGTATTTAGGATAAACCATTTTTTCATCTTACCTTTAAGCATTTATTGCAAGATCACCAGTTACTGGAGAGCCCACATTCTGCCTCTCAGTAGTTATCTTGGGATTAGTACTTCTGTTTTCTCCTTGTGAGAGAAGGAGCGCAGTTACATTATTTCCTGGAGACTGCTGATCACCAGAAATTTTAATAACTGCTTTATAGGTGACAGCTTGGAATCTTTGCTTATATTCTGATCCTGGTGAGAGTATGAGCAGAGTGCATTGATTCCTGACTCTTTCTAGTTGGAGAGTGAATGTCTGTGCTTAATGTACCTGATTGGTCTGGTTGCTATTCGAGGCATCTACCAGAAAAAGGGTACAAGCCTGCAGACCTTTGCAACATCTGGAACAAGACTGTGGATCACCAAACAGGCCATGGCCTGCTCCTCTTCTTGGGATTGGTGCTAACATTTTGCTTCTGGTGAGAGAAGAAGCAAAGGAGTATTGTATCCCAACAGAGTGAAGCTGTGCATTAGTAGTAGCCATTCATGTGACTCCCTTCTTTTCATCATTCTTGACAAGTTCATTCTTTATTTTCAATAAGTACTGCTTGATTTCTTCATAACATTAGAATATCTGCCTAAATGCTTCATCCTAAAATTTTCAGGGTCTATGCATTAGTTTCCTCTCAAGTGTTTGCCAGTGCTCTGTACAGACTCAGACACTTTGAGTAACATTTTTCCTGTAAACGGCTTCAGTACTTAATATAGTGAGTTCATGTCCAGGCATGTCTAAAGGTCAGTTCCTTGTGCTTTCTCCTGTCAACCTGGTGAGCTTGGGCATCCTGAGGCAATGTAGCAACTGCCTCATGTACACAGACAACCCTCTCCTCTTACTTCCCAACATTTTGACTTTTGAGATTCACATATATAGCCAAACTGGAAGCCAGGCACTCTCTAGCCAAGACTGGATTAGCCGGTCAAGAAGAAAAGGTTTACACCTGCACCACACCACATTCAACACATAGCCCACCAGAATTTACACCACCACAACCCTCACATAGTAACACAAAACACACACCTACTTCCGTTTAGGATTTCAGTAAAAATCTGCCCAAACAACAGAGACCACTGAAGCAGAAACACAAACAACCACCACATCCCAGCACAAACCATGAAATACATAGCTCCCATAAACAGTGTGCCACTCAACCAGAGGCCATAAGGCAAAACAGCTTATCCAATACTCTAGTCATAGGCGACTCAATAGTAAGGCACACTGATGTCCCACTCACTAGGTTGAATAAGGAGAAAGTTACGATCAGCTGTCTGTCTGGTGCTAGGATCCGGCACATAACGTACCCACTTAGGTCACTCCACAACAGGTACAAATATGACTCTGTCATTGTCCATGTTGGTGTGAATGACCTGAGATGTACCTCCCTGGACTACATGAAAAAAGACATAGAGGAGCTCTTGGATTATGTAACCCATGCAGGTATGACCCTAGCTCTGAGTACTGTCACCCAGAATGATACCACAGTACAAGCAGAAAATGATTGACTTCAACAATTGGCTATGTTTTTGGTGTCATTCGAAGGGGATCCAGTATCTGTCTGCCTGGGATAACATGATCGATAGACCTCAATGCTTCACCAGAGATGGCCTGCACCTGACATCCCAGGGATTCCGGATACTGGCCAAGGCTCTTTCCACCCTTATAGTGCCTTTTTTAGGCAATGTCCTGAAGACAAAATTACCATCATAACAGCTACAAGCAAACAAAATCTGAGGGTTATGCTACTCAATGCTAGAAGTGTAAAGCTCAAAATGCACTCACTCAAAGCAATCCTTAAAATGAGGAACATCAACATCTGTGCAATGACTGAGACCTGGTTCAAGGCTCCGGAGAGCACTCCAGCACTACCAGGCTATAATTCATACCAAACCTTTCACCCTTAAACCTGGACTGAAGCACTAAAGGCAGTGGTGTCTCCATATTCATAAAGGATATGGACACCTCCAGACTACTAGCCCAACATAACACATCAGAGATACTTCAGGTACAACTAACATTGGGTAAAAGTGCAATCCAAGTTGTAGCCTGCTATAGATCCCCCACCATGTCCCAAGGCTCCCACTCCACATTCCTAAACACACTGGAAAATATTAGGGTACAGCCCAATACCCTTATACTGGGAGACTTTAACTACCCCTCCATTAACTGGGAAAATTAGTTATGTACCAACACACTTTCTCAACATTTTCTGGAATTCATTAATTCCAATGCCCTGGACCAACTCATTCTTACACGCACCAGGGGTAGAAACACCCTTGACCTGGTCATTACTAACATGGACAACCGTTGCTCTACACCAGTAATCACCTCCTCCCTGGTCAGACCTGACCACAAGCTAATCACCATAGATATAGGTTCATAGGTTCATAGGTTCATACTAGGCTATCTGCCCTAGGGCATTTATAAGCCTAGCCAGAGTATGTTTGGCTTTCGCCACCCATTTTAAATTAATTTTGCTATGCCCTTTTTCGAGGTTAGTATACTGTGCTTCTGTCTAACAGTGACACAGAAGTGATACCTGGGGTAAACCTATGATCTCCCATCCACTCATCAAGATTCCTCTTGAAGAGAGTCAATGAGGGACTCTGCCTAACCTGGACTGGGATTTTATTCCATAGTGAAGGGAGCCTCTGGGTTATGAATCTGTCCCTCCAGCATGTCCTATTTATTTCAGTGCTGAGGTTCAAGTCTCTCGAGCGTGTAGCTCAATGGGATTTGGATTTTTTGAGGTGCAGCATGTCCCTTAATTCCGGGTTGGACATGGCCTTATACGTCAGGCACAGGTCACCTCTGAGCAGGCGGTATGCACTGAGTAGAGCTGGAGTTTTTTTAACCGGGCAGCATATGGCATCTGTTTGAGCCCTTTGATCCTCTTGGTGAGGTACTTTTGGGGTCTTTCCAGTTGCTGCAGGTGTTTGGTAAGGTACATCCCAAAAGGGGCATTGTACTCGATTATGGGCCTGATGAGGGATGAGTAAAGAGGCACGATGACCTCCCCTAATCTAGATGTGAATCCCTTCATGATTAGGTGGGATATATAAAATGTTTTTCTAACCAGTTTGGCCACGTGGTTGTCAAATGAGAGATTGCTATCAACTTGGATCCCCAGGTCCCTAATGACTTCTTCTGTACTTAATGGATTACCACCTATGTGGTAATTTGTGAGCACTTTGTTTTGCCAAAGGGATGACTATACACTTTTTGGCGTTTAGCTTGAGGCCATGGCTCTGGCACCAGTTGTCTGTTTCTATGAGGCCCTTTTGGAGGATGCTTGTGTCGGCTGGAGAGTCGATTATGGCGCCCAGTTTGCAGTCATCTGCGAACTTGGTCAGCCACAGTCCTTCCGTGTTGGCCTGTACCTCCGAGAAATATATACCAAACAAGAGAGGTCCCAGGACTGAGCCTTGTGGGACACCACTTGTAACTGGTTTGGAGTCTGACATGGCTCCAGCAATTCTAACCATGTGGGTTCTGTCCTTGAGCCAGTTTGCAACCCATCTAGTGATATAGGGGTTTATATTTAAGCTGGTGAGCTTATCTATAATGCCTGAGTGGGGTATTGTATCGAAGGCTTTTGTGAGGTCCAGATAGGCTGTGTGGACCACCTTCCCTTCATCAATGGCCTTGGTGACTGTTTCAAAGAAGTCAACCAGGTTTAAGAGGCAGGATCTGCCCTTAACAAAGCCAAACTGGGTAGGATCCAGTGTCTGTAGGTCCCCAATATCTTTATTTATGAGGTCCATGATGATCCATTCCATAGCTTTGCAGATCAAGCTAGTCAGGCTTATGGGGCGATAGTTTCCAGGGTCCGTTGAGGCACCACCTTTGTGGAGAGGGACCACTGTTGCTGTACGCCACTCTTTGGGTACATATCCTGTAGTAAGGCTGAGATTGAACAGTAGTTTTATGTTTGGGTTTAGCTCTTCGTGGAGTTCATGTAGGACGCAGCCTGGGACACCGTCTGGTCCCATTGATGCTGTGTTTTTTGCTTTGGAGAGGGCGGCTCCCACCTGAGCATCTGAGATGTCGGGGGGGGCAGCACTCTGCTGGGATAGATATTTGCCCTTTTGGTTTGCTGGAGAGGGAGAAGTTTGCGCTGAACCTGTCAGCTAGGATGTTGGCAATGTCTGTGGGATCAGTGTATTTTTTGTCATTTTGGACTAATTCTGAGCATATCTGGGAATTCCCACCCAGGTTCCTAACATAACTAAAGAAAGCCTTGTGATTATCTTTAGTGTCCTGTGCAATTTTTCTCTCGAAGCTGGCCTTTGATGATTTTATGAGTGCCCTTAGGTTTTTGCCAATACTGATCAGAGATGCCTTCCCTTTTTGGGATTTTGCTCTATCATGTAGTAGCTTCCTCCTTCTATTGTATAGTTTGTTTATGGCTGGGGTCCACCAGACAGGTCGTCTGCCTTTGGAGGATTGGGTCTTGGTTTTATTTGGGATTGCATGATCCATGCATTCCTGAAGGTGTTCATAGAATGCATTTATAAAAGATTCTGCGGTCTGGGCCGTATTTTCCACAGGCCCGGGGGCTTTGACGGATTCCACCTCGGTTTTGAGGAGTGTGAAATTTGCTTTAGAGAAGTTTTTCACTGTGGTTTTCTGGGCAGGGGGTGGGGTCGGGATGTGAATATCCTCTACATCCCACCCTCACCCCCCTTAAAGGAAACCTAAAATACTTCTCCAAAGCCAATTTTGGACTTCTAAAAACAGAGGTGGCTAACTTCACGACACCCATGCAAATGGAAAATAGGTGCATGACTTCTGAATCATACACCAATGCACTGTATGAGCACATACACAATTGCATAGAATGGGCCATTCCAAACAGAACCAATACACTCTCCTCCAAAAAAAGGAATCCAATCTGGGTTCCCCATCATAAAAAACTCTACAACAGAAGGAAAAAACTGTTGCAGAAAAGGTTGAATTCCCAAGACTGGAAAAACTCCCTTGTTAGCCTCAGCAAAAAAAACTGAGATCCATCATCAAATCCTCTAAAGCTAGCTATGGAAACAAATTTGCTGCAGATTCTAAAGACAATCACAAGGCACTCTATAGTTATGTCAAGAATCTACATGGCAATACTCAGATCTGCTCTGAGTTACAGCCCAATGGTAATACATATACAGAACCAACTGATATTGCCAACATATTGGCCGACAAGTTCAGTGCGAATATTACCCCCCTGTCACCCCCTAAAAAGCCTATCACAATACCTGAGAAATGCCAATTTCCTATTATCACAGCTACACAGGTAAAAACCACACTGACCAAAGCCAAGAATGCAGCTTCCATGGGACCTGATAATATCCCTGGCTGTGTTCTACATGAATTACAAAGTGAACTGGCACCACACCTGAGTACCCTGTTCAGTCACAGCCTCATTTCAGGCTTTGTTCCTACTGAATGGTGCACTGCTACGGTCATCCCACTCCACAAAGGGGAAGCAACTACAGACCCTGGGAACTACCGTCCCATTAGTCTGACAAGTCTGATATGTAAGGCTATGGAGCGCATCATCATGGACCTTAGAAATAAGGACATAGGGAATCTCCAAACTCTGGACTTGATGCAGTTTGGGTTTGTGAAAGGTAGATCATGCCTGCTCAACCTGATAGGCTTCTTCAAGTCTGTCACCAGAGCTGTGGATGAGGGCAAGGTAGTTCACACAGCCTACCTAGATCTTGCCAAGGCCTTCAACACCATCCCTCACTCAGGAATCATACATAGACTCACTAAACTAGGCATAGACCCTTATGTCATAAGATGGGTTGCCAACTGGCTCACTGATAGAACCCACACTGTGAAAGTAGTGGACTCCAAATCTGACTACCGACCAGTTATAAGTGTTGTCCTAAAGGGATCGGTCCTAGGTTTTCTCCTGTTTGGCATCTACTTCTATGAAGTTCAAGCCAACACAAAGGGACTCTGGCTGACCAAGTTCACAGATGATTGCAAACTGGGAGCCATTACTGATTCTCCAACTGATGTAGACATTCTACAAAAAGGCCTCACTGACACCAATGACTGGTGCCAAAACCATGGCCTTAAGCTCAATGCCAAAAAGTGCATTGTTATTCCCTTTGGGAAAAATTCAGTGTCCATGAACTACCACATAGGCGGTAGTCCACTAAACACCAAAGGTGTGATATGAGACCTGGGGACACAGGTTGACAGCAACCTCTCCTTTGATAACCACATTGCCACTGTAGTCAGAAAGTTCTTCTATGTGGCACATCTCATTACAAAAGGTTTCTCATCCAGGAAGAAACAGGTCACAATGCCTCTCTACCCGTCCCTCATTAGACCTATTATAGAATACAATGCCTCATTTGGTATGTACCTCACTAGACACCTACAACAACTGGAAAGGCCACAAACATATCTCACTAAGAGAATCTTAGGCCTTAGACCCATGCCCTATACGGACAGACTCAAAAAACTCCAGCTATCCTCTGTCTCTTATCGCCTACTTAGAGGTGATCACTGCTTGACCTACAAAGCCATGTCTGACCCAGAGCTGCTAGATATGTTACACCTAAAGAAATCACAATCCCTCCATACCACACACTCCGGGGACCTAAACCTCATTACCACAATAAACAGAACATGCTGGAGGGACAAGTTCCAAACCCAGAGACTTCCCATACTCTTGAACAGATTTCCCATTCACATCAAGCAGAGCACTTCACTGGCCCTCTTTAAGAGAAGTCTCGACGAGTGGATGGGCAATAGGAAGTTCATCACTTTAGTGGCCTTGCTTGACAGGGGCACTGGGAAGTAACTTTGGGCTGCATGATGCCAGGGAACTTTCTTGGGCTAGGCTTATATAGGCTACTGGGCCATTAGCCTAGTACACACCTATGAACCTAAGAATCTAAATGAGAACAGTACATCCCATGCAGTTAACAACCCTCTGATCTTGAAATATTTGTGTGAGTTACTTCAGGATGGCTTATTGTATGCATCCATTAAAGTGCACTTAGAGGCTATCTCTGCTTGACTGTCTTTGAATCTCACTCTTTCTTCTTCTCTTCTTGTAAAACAGTTCATAAAGGGGATATTGCATATGAAACCCTCCTCACAAGCAAAGTCCTCCTTCGTAAGATTTCAAATATGTAATGGAAAAATTATCTTGGTACCTTTAAAACCTGCTGCTTTGGCTATTCCAAAGCTCTTAACATGGAAAACTGTTTTGTTTATTGCTCTGACATCTGCAAAGTGAGTCTACTGTCTGTAAGCAAACCATTGCATGTTGGTTATCCTCTGGTATTGTGTTTTTTTTTTTTTGCACCCATCATGGCAAGGTGAAACCAGGCAAGATAAAGGCACATTGCACCAAGGCCTTTCCTCCAGGGGCTCTTGGACCCTTATCCTTGCTCCTCCCAGGTTAGATAAGCTTTGGGAATCTGCCTGAATGCCAGTAAGGCAGTATGTTTGTAGAAAATAGTACAGATGCACAAGTTCTACTTAACTGTAAAAGTACATGTTCATACAACACACTGCTTTACTGGAAGTACCCACCCACCACTCAACTTTTTGGACAAACAAAGTTTGATGTTTGGATTGCTGTTGAGCACTGTTATATGGCCTTTATTTGTGTGTGTGTGTGTGTGTGTGTGTGTGTGTGTGTGTGTGTGTGTGTGTGTGTGTGTGTGTGTGTGTTTGTGTGCGTGCGTGCGTTTGTGTGTATGTACGTGTATATATGTGTGTGTGTGTGTGTGTGTGTGTGTGTGTGTGTGTGTATATATGTGTGTTTTGGTTTAGAATAGTAGGTGTTTACAAAGCTTGTGTTTCCATTTTCTCTTCCTGCTGGACCCTAGAAAACTGAAAGGTTCCTATCTGTTGGTCTGTAAGGCAGTCCTTATACTGCCAAATGATTGATCCATCACACCAGTTGACAGGCAGTGGGAGGGGCTCTGTATTTTTTAGACTATCAGAGGAGGATAGCAGGGCACTACTACCCAAATTTCAGTAAGACAGTGTGCTCTACAATGATCTACTGTTAAAGGTAAGTAGGACTTATGCAACTATACTTTTCCTTGTTGAAAATTGTACTGAGAAATAATATGCTGTTCTCCAAACTCATACAGCATGCATCAAACATTGTTGAGATATGCAGTCTTGGCATTATGCCATATTTTTCTTGTCCTTCATCAGTTGGCTAGCTATATAACTTCAGTGTTGTTCATTTGGATTTGCATCTTCTGCTCAGTTAAAGCTATATTTAAGGAGATTTCAACTGCTATATTTGTATTTCACATACATTCCTCTGTCTCACCCATTGCTGTCAAGTTCAAGTTTCTTACTTCAGCTACATAAACTGATCACTAGGTCAGTAAACTTTCAGATGTGAATTTAGTTTGTATCTTTGGAGTGTCTTGTTAGATTTATAAAAAAAAATATTAGGGAATACAATTCCCAATTGCACTAAAATATTTTCATTCAGATTTTAGGAGTCGAGGGACTTTTCAATGAAGAGAATATTTAAGCTCCACAAATAATGAGAAACGTTCATTTAGTATCTTTATTCCTATTCTTATCTACAGTAAACCCCATGCTACTATGTCATGATATTCCTCACAGCGTAGGATTCTCATATCAGATTTAATGAAAGTGCCTACAGCTTCCATGTTCTTTTATTTTGTTCTTATTAATGTGCCAAAAATCTTTAAATGTTTAAGTCTTTTAACCTTCATCACTAATATAACATATAATGCCTTAGGATAAAAACTCCAAGTACCTTAAATGACTTAACATCTTTTATTTGTAATTCAGCTCTAAAAGAACAGTTGTGGTAGCTAAAACAGCATAGTTCAATAAACGAGGAACTTGTAGACGCACAGTTACAGCAGAGATAAGAATGATGAAAGAAGGTTCATAAACTGTTTGAAACTGATACTAATTACAAGAACATCACAGAGCTCTGAAACATAATGAACTGGGAATAATTAATTACTGAATACCGAAGATCTTACAAATAGCTAAACGGTATACAAAATGTGAAAACAAAAGCCACAAAACAATGCCTATGATTCTAGAAATAGATCTGGAAACAAAAGTATAAAATCTCCTTTATAAATTACAAAAAATAATGAATAAATGAGAGTTTATGGATCTCTAAAGGAAGACTTAGAGCTTCACCCTCCAAATAACTGTATTTTTGAATGAACTCATACTAGTTGCCAATCAAGTAATTAAATTTGCCAAAATCCTCTCACATTCTTAATTAGGAGATTGGTTTGTACAGTTACAACTTAGGAAAAAGGCTTCACTGGGTTTGACTTAGTAATATTGGACATTGTACAATGACTGGCTATTAATATTCAGAAACGAGCACACTGATTGCCAGCCCAACCAGCATGCCCATTGTAAATCCGAGAATATACCAATGGGAAAAGGTCCGGTTGCCCAGACTTTTTCCCATTAGTATATCTTGCAATTTTTTTCACTTTTCTTTTTTTTAAAACAAACAAACAAAAAAAAAGAAAATGGAAGACCTGAAATAAACGAGAGGGACGGCACAGACAAAAATAAAAGGATGATCAGGTACGCTCTGTAAAACTGCAGACATTTATTGATTATCCTTTTATCTTGTCTGTCCCGGCTCTCCCTCATTTGTTAAAAGTCTTCCGTTTTTTTTTTGTTAATAAAAAAAAAAAAGCAACAGAGATCTTCCTTTCTCTGTTGCTTCCTTTGCACAGCACTAATGTACTGCGTAAGTGTGGGAACACAAGTCCCATACGTATGTGCAGTACATCAGATAAAGCCCCAGGATAACACAAAACCATGGAAGGGCAACACAGAGGTATTATACAAAGACATTATTTAAGAAAAGTAAGTATTTTTTCTTATATAATGTCATTGTATAATAGCAATAACTGACTCCGTGGTTGTGGTATATTGAAATTTACCCACGGTTGGCTTTATTTAATCACTCGGGCTTTGCCCTCATGATTAAACCACACCAACTGTGGGTAAATCTTCAATATACCACATCACATCGTCTGTTATTGTTTAAGTAAATAGAAGAAAAGTTTGGAAGTGAGATGTCACACAGAGTACAGAGGATGTAAATTCTAATGGATAATGATTTGAATAGTAGCTGGAGGAGGCAAATTGGGTGTAACTGTATCATATGGATATTGAGTAATACAGAATAGCATTATGATTTTGCTATAATTTTTAAATTCATGTATCCTCCAGTTATCTGCTTAATCTAATCAAGGCTCACAGAGGACTTGCTTAGAGAGAGAGAAAGAGTTCTCACCCATTTCAGGACAAACACACATGTGGTACATGTATCAGCAAACAAGTTGAAGGATTTCCAATTCACTTATGTCTTTGGAATATGGGAGAAAAGCACAGAATTCAGTTAAATCCCACATGGACATAAGGACTCTGTGCCGAGTTTGCAGAGTAGGCACGCCAAGGGAGAGGCTAGCTGTGAAAACTATGCTGCCGACTGTATCACCATGCTTCCTCAATGTTTAGATGATAGGCATATTCTATAGACCTGAAGAAGCAGAGAGTAAAGCTGTGCATGTTTTCCAGGGTTATAAATTAGTGCAGTGTTTCAGCTGTTGAATGGCATTTTTAAGAAACGTGGGGAACAGTTGCTAAAGCAGTTTTGAAAAGCAGTTAGTTTTCTTTCCATTTCCTTTAACAGCAATAGTTATGGTATATGTGTACAGTCATGGCTGGCCTTAGGCATAGGCCAACTAGGTGGCCGCCTAGGGCGCCACTGTAGCAGGGACGCTTTTCCAGTATTTATTTGGTGTAGGTAGACCAGGTTGGGGGCACCTGGGTGGTGTGGGGGGGGGGCGCTGCGGGGGCCTTTTGCCTGTGTACAGTGAAGGAAGCATGGCAGAATGACCACTGAGTGTAAGGCTTTGTGACATTAACTTAGTGAATAACAAACAGTTCAAGAAGCTGGCATTTAAATAAGGTCAGAAGCTAAATGCAAGATAGTAACACCAAATACGGGGAAGTGAGGGCTTTGAGCTTAGCACAGATTAAGACCCTGAACTACTTTCACCTGTGTATTTGGTTAAATGTATAAATGCTAATAAATACGTTATCAAATGTACTGCAAACTATACAAACTAAATGATGTGTGCTATTCTCTTCAAAGAGCTCAATTAATTCCTAAGCTGGAGGTATACATTTTATCTGCTTTGCTGTAAGTGAGTATTATGAGCCCTTTAGAACTGTCTAATATAATGATGAATTGTGATTTTTCTGTTTTTTTATATACTTACTTGCTGAAAGCTAAGATAATGGCTACAAAAGATCTGTTTTAGGTAGCAGTGGTTACAATGTCAGTAGTTCAACAAGTAGTGTACCTTTTGTGATACATAAGAAGAGATTGGGCTTTGTTCTATCACTGTAATGCAGCATAAGGGGTATGCTACAATCCTAAAATTCCATCAGTTTTGAGAAGACATTAAACTGACGTACCATCTTGCCTGAGTTGGTAACCTTGATATATATAAAAATAGTATGTCACTTATGGAAAAGGCAGGAAGAATTTTTCCTGTTTCCTGGTCAAAGTTCCCTTAGACATCATGAATAATTTCTCTGGTCTCCTCCGAAAATATTCTTTGTCTAGTGGGACTAACTCAATCAGCAAATCTAAATAAATAATAAACTCAGGTAAGATGTGCAAAGAACACACATATGATAAGAATAGAATATTCTGTTATGTTTTCAAATCATTATATAAGACAACACAAATGTGTAATAAAATAATAAAAGCCTTAAAATCATTTACATTAATCAAGGTACTATGAGAAAATCTAGATGCTAAAGCAGGTACATTTTGCTTTGGAAGACCAGTCTCCACGTAATTCTCAAATGTTAAGGATTGCTCGCCATACAATGGATGGTTCATAACTAATACCATAAACAGTGATTGCATTTATTTTAGTTTATATTTTAAATTCACATTACATTTACTCTTCATTCTTAGAGTCTATGTGTTTGGATTATAATCTATTCTATAACCATAATCTCATGATGTTATAACTTTATTTATGTGGTGTTACATTTTGCTTTTGATGAGTGTACAAACAAATAGGGTTTGGCTTGTGTCATAGCATGCAGATGTCTTCTGAACAACCCACTTAATTTTAATAAGCAAACAAGAAGGAAACCAAGCAACTAAATAAAATGCAATGCCTTTATCTTTTACCTTGATGAGTTTCTTTACTAGTGGTATCCACCAGTGATTAAAGGGGCTGTGGCAGAGGCACATATTGTCCTCCTTTCACAAAATATTAATTGCTATCACATCGCCTACTGAAAGTGTCCATCACTGATTAAAGGGGTTAAGGCAGTGGCACATATTGTATTCCTTTCATCAAGAATTCCTTGCTACTTCATCACCTACTGAAAGCTTAAAGACTGTTCCTTCAGAATCTATGTTCCTGACATCGGCTATACAGAATACAGCATAGCCCACAAACGTATCTGGAAAGCATTTCCAGAAATAACTCTGTATAAATTTGGATTTCCTTGATCTGTCCAGATACTGCCTCAGTTATCTAATCCAAATCATCGACTAATGGTGGTCAGTTAGTAGCTCAGCATCTCTTTTGACCTGAGTAATCAGAACATTTAGCCACAGTTTTGATTACCTGACAACAGAGTTTACCACTGACCTTTGGCCATGGTGTAATGACACAAAGTACCTTAGAAGTAGTCTTATAAGTAACTATGGTGTCTGTGAAGGATGATACTCAACCAGTACAGAAGTACAGTACGAATCCAGTACACAGGTTCACATCCCAGATATCTCCATCATTTCCTACATCAACAGTACAGCCATCCAGTAGGATTGTGTCCGAATGGAGAGATGAAAAGTCAGCAAGCAAAGGAGAGTAGTAGTGCTGAAATTAAATTCATCCTCAAGTCTTGATGAGTACCTTCACAAGGTGGAACCTGTTTTCACAAAATCTTACCAAGGTGACACTGATATATAGACTGTATTTATGCAGCATATATCATGGACAGAAATAGGTCAAACTTTAAGAGAGATAGCTGGGTGTACAAGACCCTAGATTAAAAAAGTGTCAATCCTGGTAAGTGCACTGGTGCCAGGACTGGAAAAACTGACAGTGTATAATCCTCAAAATATGGAAACATTCCTACAATGGGGCCAGGCCAGGCCTAGGAGGATGGCCCCACTGTTGTTTAAGGAAGTAGCAGTCCACAAAAATCACAAAAACTGACAGGCCAAAGAAGAGCCATAAAGACAAATGAATGGACTATTGAGGATAAGAAAGAAATTATGTATTGTTACTATTATGCAAAAAGCCCAGAATTTCCAGACACAAAATATACACAACAATTAAAAGAGAAATTAGAAGAAAGAAAAATACTTCCAAGAAAAACTGTCAGAAGCTTCAAATGAAAATTTGCATTCATTAATACAACATATTTGTGAAAAACAATAAATAGATCAAGAAAATTTGATCTGTTTTGAAAAAGAGCATCTGAGGAAGTGCAGAAATATAAACAACAAAACCTAGAGATATTTGAAAACTATAAAAAAGAAATATGGACATGGGAAAGAAAGAAAGATTTAATATAGTGCAATATTTATCCAAAGGAGAAAGCCAAATTAATCAATATAAAGATGGCAGCTGCAAAGATACTCGAAGAGAAATACAGGCAAAGGCGTCCAGATATAGAAGATTTCACAATAAAAAAAATCATATCACAAAGATGGAACATAGAAAAGAAGATTAGTAAAATAGAAGTTAAAGAAATAGAAGTTGAAGTTATGGCGTGCCTATGAAGTAAAGGATTTGGTAACACAGATTACATCACAGCATGACGGAGTGAATCCCACCATGCATATTAATGAAGGCACGCTGCCCGAGCTCCTAGGCTTACACGGAGTGTGTCTGAGAGCAGAGGTCTCAGAATAAACACGCCATTGCAATGTAGAACAGCAGAAAGTGGGAATAAATGAGTGAGATTACTCATAGGTGTGCGCATATCCCCATGAACAGTTCCCCATGTGTACAATAGCAACAGCACATAAAAATCAAATGAAGGAACCCCTTTATTTTTTTTTTAAAATCCGAGTACAGCTAACCGTAGGTGCACAGGTGTGCCCATCACTTAGCTATGGTTAAAGCAGCTTAAAAGGTTGAAGAGAATAACAAGGAAGATATATGCAAATGAAGCAGCACAGCAATATTGTAGTGGGCAGAGTATTTGCTTAATAAGCAGGCATTCCCGGTTAGAATCCCACAGCAGTAGAGTCTATTTTACATGGCAACGCACATTCTAACCAATATTTTTGTTGCAAAACCCACTAAATAACATATATTTATAAAGTGGAGTACTGCAGGAAATGCACATGTAAAGTGTCAGTGTCATAATGAATAAGGCACTAGTAAGCAGGTTTAAGCACAAATAAGAAGTAGTAAGCATATGTAAGCAAAAGTAAGCATGTTTAAGTGTGTTTGCGCAGGGGTAAGCACTTCTTACACAGACTAAGGAATTTAGAAGCTAAATCAGTGTAAGAAATTGTAACCGGAAGTTAGCAGGGCTTACCGCCACGCAAACCCGCTTACAACTGCTTTAAAGTGCCTTAATCACTCTGTGTCCAATGGCCCGTGTTCTGCCCAACAACAAAATAAACAGCCTCTTCAAGGCTCGAACCCAGGACATTACAGTCATAGTAGTTAACCGCTAAGCCATCATAGCAGTACCTAAGATTGAGGTTTCAACAAACAAATCCTCACCGTAGGAAAATCAAACTGAGCATGTGAAATGAATCCATGTACAGTGTGATGTTGTATAACCTGCTACATAACATAAATATGTGAACTGGAGTACTGCAGTAAGGCCAGATGTGAGGTGTTATTGTAATAAAGTGTTGAAGTTCCCAGAACCCCATACAGTGTACGTACACATGAATCACAGATACCAGACACATATATAACATGTAACAAATAATAAATCAATGTCAAAAGGAAAATATAATTCTAATTAAATATTAAGCAATGCTAAGCATTGCACAGCTCAGTTTACGTGGTGTAAGCAATGTGTAGGCCGGCTAACTCAATCTGCCCAGTGGTATACCCCTTTAAGCAATGCCAACATTAAGTAAGCAGGTGTGCCCATAGCTTAGCCTTTTCAAAATGGTCCAATCATGGGAAAGTGCAGGAAATCAGGCGTATTTAATCCCCACAGGTTCCAATAATTCCCATAACTGGTTGCAGCTCCCTACTGTAGGCAGAATGGCTGGAGTTGGGGAAGGCACTCAATTTAGAGTGTAATGCTGGGGCACCCAGTAGTCCAGATTCATGGTATGGCTCCTGGTAAAACACCATGAGGAGAGACTACTGCAGGGCCAGTACCGGGGCTCTCAGTATAAAGTGGAGGCCAGGGACAGTCTCGCCCGTGATTTCATCAGTGCCACTGGTATCACCAGGACTGTTGAGCAGGTCAGGTATCACCATGCTGACCTGAAGCGGCAGAGAGGTGATCTCTTGGAGCAGTGGATCCAAGAATCAAGGCAGATGGCTGATGCCCCTGCACTAAGTACCCATTCTACTATGTAGATAATGATTGCCTAGCTTGTGTATACTATGGATAGGTAATGGCTAAATATCACTGTATTTCCCTGACAGCTGCAGATGAGCGGGCTGTGAACCAGGAAACCCATGCTGCTAGGCTGCAAAGGCTGCGTTGTGAGGCAGGTTAGTCATAATCTTGCATGTACTGTCATAAGAAAAACATATAACAGTTCTAGAAAGTGTTGTACCAGTATAAAAATGTATTGTGTATGGTATATACTGAATAAACCAGACAATGTGGCAGGAAGACTGTCATATAGGTTGTGTGGAAATGAAGGTGTAATGTCTTGTGAATAAAAGTATAATCCCTGGAGTGCATGTACATTCTGCTTTCACATGTTGTTGTAGTGTTGCATTCTGTAAATAGTACTGTTGTATTAAGCAGTATTACCCACACTGTTGAACACAGTTAAAATGTGTAGGTGGTTTAGTATAACAATGTTGGAAGTCCCAAGAGGTCAGTCATATAGAACAACTGAGAGAGACTTAGAAACCATTGGAATGCTTCACACCAATTCCCTGATAGCACAGTGTACTGTGATGTCAGCTGTAATATTTTTACCACACACAGCAGGGTTTTAAATCCCGGGAGTGGTAGTAAGTTGGATGCATAACCATAACCCACAACTGTACAGAGTTTGTGAGAATGTTCAGATAGAAAGCTGTATGCATAATTAGACCCAACAACTGTACAGACTTTGCTAGAATGTTCAGATAGTAAGCTGTAAGCATAATCATAACCATCAACTGTACAGAATTTGCTAGAATGTTCAGATAGTACGCTGTAAGCATAATCATAACCATCAACTGTACAGACTGTGGCAGAATGTTCAGGTAGTAAGCTGTATGCATAGTCATACCCCTCAACTGTTCTGATCTGTCCAGCATGTCCAGATAAATGGCCCATATCTGCTGCCCAGTAACCTGTTCCCCTGATAAATCAGTGAGATGATCCAAGAAATGTAGGCAGCTTATACTGACATATAATGGATAGTGAAACCTGAACATAAAAAGAGAATGTATATGAAAGCAAACCTGTCATTGTAGCATCTCCCCAAAGTGTATGACAGCTATTCCAAAATATGTCACATTAACACCTGCATCCTGTCAAGCCTTGACCAGAGTGGGTGCAATAATGGATTGTTTGGTATGTGTATAACACCAACATGGAATCTGGGATTATGTGTAGTATTCATCAGGCAGTGTTAAATATTTCTCCACAGCTATAACATGGAAGAGGTGTAGACTGTAGTTACAACACAGTTCACTCGTATACTTGTCTACAAGCATGGAATCTGGGAGTATGTGTAGAATTTGTCAGGTAGTGTTAACAAAGTTCTACCATAGCTATAACAGGTAAGAGGTGTAGACTGTGGGTACAACGCAGTTCACTTAAATACTTGTCTACAAGCCTGGAATCTGGGAGTATGTGTAGAATCTGTCAGGTAGTGTTATCAAAGTTCCCTCCACAGCTATAACAGATAAGAGGTGTAGACTGTAGTTACAATACCGTTCACTCATATACTTGTCTGCAAGCATGGAATCTGGGAGTATGTGTAGACTTTGTCAGGTACTGTTAAAAATATTTTCTCAACAGATATAACAGGTAAGAGGTGTAGACTATACGTAAGACACAGTCCACGTATATACTATTCTACAAACATATCATTGTACAAAGTAAGGCCATTGGGTAGTGTAATAATACATGTAAGGGACAGATCACTGCAGTGACTAAGAAAGCTGTGAAAACTACAGGGATATATTAGTTGTTAATTGACCTCTCTCTCTCACCCCCACCATATGTGTAACAATAACCTAATTACACACCTAAATGGGTACATGTACACTCCAATCTTTTGTTGGGACATATGTCCTATTGGTTTATAAATATTCACATTTGGTTCTATGCATGTGCCATGTTAATATACTCCCATATTGATGGCCTGTTGCCATAAATGAAACCTGCATGCTTTTGTAATGGCCACTGTTGTCCCATATATGCATGTGTTCTGCTCACCCTGCAACTGTTGTAAATCTAGTGTCTTGGGTTAATGGGAATACCTATGCATGCTGTTATAACTAGTCCTGAATGCTGTTGACTATTACTAACTGATATCTGTCCTAAAACGGCAACACCATAGTTCATATGGGAAGTCAAGTCCCAGCGGACCCACTTCTCCCACCTCAGCTGGCCATGGCACCGGGCACCAGAACATCTCGGGCCTAGCCTGAGACCTCCTCCTTCATTGGCACTGCACCACCTTTGGGTGGAACCACCTCAGGGGATTGGGTTCGGCCCCCTGGGAGCGGGGGCGGAGAGATACCTGTTACCTGCTGTCAGGTCCGGGCCGTGGTGCATAGGGAGCTCAACAGGGAGATTCGAGACCAGCTAGGCCAGCTTGAGGGCCATGTGGCACAATTAGAGGGTGAGCCTGCCCCTCCTACCCAGCCCCCAGCACAGCCACCTTTGGGGCCGTGAAGGTGCAGTGGTGACTGCCCATGGGTGGGGACCTCAGTCCCACTGCTTCCATTTGGGGGCTCATGGGCTTGAAACTTCCAAACACCCCTCCCCGTCCAAGGTGTTTACCCCCATTGTGTCATATACCACCCCTGTATGCATCTTGTTTGTCTTGTCTGTTAATCTACCCAACCTGCCTCCCTAAATATACCTACTACCACTCCCCAATATCCCACTTTCACCTGAATAAAAAAAGTGCAATCTGTTCCCACAAAAAGTATCGCCCCATACATAGCTGTCCATTTTGCACACGTGTCCACTGGACACAAGCAATCTGATCTAATTGGCATCACAATGAATTATTGTTGTCCTCACTCCCTCCCAGGGGATTGAGTGTCCAAATCTAACTCCAAATTCAGTGTATATGCACAGCTGTTGCTGTAGAAGAAATGGGTAGCTATGGACCTTCCCTACACCCTTCCTACACATCCCTGGCTATTTTACCACTGTCTTTCCCTCTTTATGCTCCTTTTTTTCACCACTTTTCTATCAACTCCTTTTTCTTTTCTTTTCTTTTCTTTTAAAGAAATTAGCATGAGGGTAAGCGGGAGTAAGCACTTTTAAGCAGCAGTAAGCGGGTTTAAGCCTGTTTGCAAGGGGGTAAGCAATGCCTACACAGGTTAAGCAATTCAGAAGCTAAAAGAGTATAAGACACTGTAACCGGTAGTTAGCAGTGCTTATCTCAGTGCAAACCTGTACAAACCCACTTACAGCTGCTTTAAAGTGCCTTAATCACTCTGTATCCAGTGGCCTGTGTTCTGCCCAACAACAAAACAAACAGCCTCTGCAAGGCTTAAACCTATGACCCTGCACACTATAGACAAAGTGATTTACCACTAAGCCATGCCAGATATACATAAATCTGATGGTTTTAGAAACATATCATCCAGCCCAGTCATGCAGCAGCACAGAGAATGTATACCAACATCTAGATGTATGTATTTGTGTAACTATATTAATATCTAAACAGATACTTATACATGTCTATATATATATATATATATATATATATATATATATATATATATATATATATATATATATATATATATATATATATATATTTATTTAGAAATATATACATATGTATATATATATATATATATATATATATATATATATATATATATATATATATATATGAACATATATACATGCAAATGCCTACATTGACACATATATATGTCTACACCTATATGTCTACATATACACAGCAAGGTACATAAATGCATGCAGATATATCTCTATGTAGGTATATACGGACATAGTTATATATATGTAAGCAGATAAATATATCTATATAAGTATATGTAGCCATACATCTGTAGATAGCAATGGTAGATTAACAAAAACAAATATGTCCACATGCACCATTAATGGGTTTGAGAGGCCCCAACCAATATACATCTTGTACAAATAGGCATATCCCCCCAACAGTCAAACACGTCCACCCTGCAATACACTACCAAGTGTTGCAGATCCCATAACCAGGACCTGACATGACATGGGCACACAATGTTTAACAGTACTGCATCCCACCTGTATGATATCAGGCTGGTATTGGTAGCATATCATGCAGTACACTCTGGCTCCCATAGGTAATCTAAAATGTGGAAGCTATCAACATCCCCAGGATACATATACACAGACACATATATGCAGATACTGATATATATATATATATATATATATATATATATATATATATATATATATATATATATAAATATATATATATATAACACCAAACAAGATGCAGCAAGGATAAATGAGCTGTTGGTAAAACAGTTCAAAAATATATCATAAAACATCCAACAGACCAAACAATGTTGTAGGAAGTTACGACTTCAGTGCTATTTAAAAGCTGGAATGTCCTTTATTCATAAGATAAGCGCTTTCATGGTGTCACCACCACTTCTTCAGACCATAACAGAGAACAGTACTTCACAAAACATATATATATATATATATATATATATATACACACACACACACACACACACACACACACACACACACACACACACACACACACACACACACACACACACACACACACACACACACACACACACACACACACACACTCTCCAATTAATTCAAATAGACCAATAACAAACTTCAATGCATTTAACATTCTTAAAGACATATATATATATTTACACTATGCCTACAGTCCACACCTGAACACCTGGGCACTGTATGGGCCTCTCATACAAATGACAATTAATGGCTGCAACATTTACCCAGTGAGAGGTCATAGGACAAAAAAACACACACAGGTTTGTAGAAATGGTAAAACTTTACTTGTGTACTATTACAGTTCTATATCCTGTTGCTACTGTAATTGGGATTGTCTTCACAGACATGGTGTGTGTTGGAGGTCACATCTGCTTTCCACATGTGTGCCATTGGCTACTGACAGACATCCTAAGGACATCATAGTAAAGTACCGCTACTAGCATGTACTGCCCCTGACAACTGCAGCAGAGATATTGGCCAATATGTGTGGACATTCTGATACACTCTGTACAGTCCAGAGGTATACACAGAACCCCTTAGTGCAAAACATCTGTACCATGCCTGACAATATGGATGTTACACATTCACACACCCCTGTCTGGCCTGACATGTAATAACCACTGGTACAGGGGTGCCATGGCCACATACTACCCACTAGATATTGACATACATCTGTACAGCATCCCACTGCTCTGTCTGACATACATGACTGTTAAGGGAGGCCTGGCAGCAGTACATCTGGTAAGTATCTGCACATGACATCTCACTGGGTAAGTACACTAAGCTGCTAGGCATGTAACAATGCACTGTGCAAGCTACAGGCAGACTGGCTCAACACTGGGCTACATCTCCTATGGGGGAATGCATATGTACCTGCATATATAGCAGGCTGTACATGCATGTCACAGCACAGGGTAATATACACCTGTGTGAAAGTGCATAATCACAACCAATGAGAACACAGCCACAGCCACATATGGCAAGCTAGCATGATATTACAGTATATGGACTATCTGTTTGACACCATCCTCATATGTGCCACTCACACACTAACCCTACGTATACTGGGCAGCTACACAGTTTGGTTTGATGGCTGACTGTGGTAAGGGACATGTGTGTATATGGCCCTACAAACATGTAAGCCAGTACAGTAACATACAGTGGAACAGCATGTAATATCAGATAGGACGGGACCTAGGACGATGACAACTACCACAGTCTGTACACAGGCCAAGGTACATATTAACAATACACATACTGTTGACATTCACCATAAGTACACAGACCTCAGTACTGTACAAACAACCACAGTATGTCCAGGTTATGTCATCAAATGTAACCCTTACTGTACATAACATGTGTAGCAGTCTGACATCTCACTGGCTTGTTATCAGATATGATGACACTAATTATGGTGTACAGCACATATGCACCTCTTAATGCATGACATATGTACAAAGGTTGACTGAGTTGTGGCTGGAAACACATGCACAGGGCCAGTATTGACACGTTGCTGTGATAACATCATACATTTACTTTTTTAACTGGGTTTGTTGCAACATATGTCCTATGAGGGATATGAAGTCAGTAACTGTCATGGCTTTCACCATTTATAGACTGCGGTCCTCACACTACCTTCTGCAGTTCACAGATACATGTTCTGTGGGTAACACATGACACCAAAGGCACCAAACACTGCCCAGTCTGCAGATGACCCTACAGATGGGGAGCCCTCATAAACATACAACTGACATGGCAGGTATACATACATGTAGGACAGCCATATCAGCACACACCCTGTTAAACCAACATTACTCCAAGGCAGTATAGCAGCACTTACAGTCTGTAGTCAGGTCAGGCACATCCCTCTCCTGTGTGTTGGCCTGTTTCCACAGTGTATGTGTTCAGAGATAAATCCCCACTCCATCTGAGATGCTGTTTGCCAAACAACAGAATGAGTTCCTGCTCAGAGTGAATGAAAAGGACCAACACAAACATGATGTTCCTAGATATTGGAGTGTGTTTCTATGCAATTGGCTATGGGAATGTTACCACAGCTGTTCCACATGCAATCAGCTAGGGGAGGGCTGCAATTCATGCAGAGGCCATCGGCTGAGTATGAGCATTACCTAAAATACACATGCTGCTGCCTAAGAAAAGCAGGTATAGGTCTCCACATCCACCAGTGAGGGAGTGAGAGAGGCAGCCAGAGGCATCAACAAGTCAGGGAGGGGTGGGAGAGTAAAACCTAAGCATGTTTGTGCCACACACCTACAAGCACAGGGTATCAAACCCCTGATGACTATGTAGTGCTATCACAATTCTATGCAGTTGTTGGATGCGCCACATAGGGTACCTATTGTGGAGTCTGCAGAACATATATGTGATGATGAGTGGCATCTGCAACAGGGATATGGTAGCTATATGGTAGGTGATGTACATGTGCCTGTCCTCATGAACAGGTGCCAGCGTCAACACAGCCACACTCTCACAGGGACACACACACACTGACACACTTGGCAGGGCCAGGGATACAGCTCATCCTTAGTGAGATTGCCACAACACATTACTGTGCAGGTATCACATGCACCACATGGGTCATACAGAGGTTATATGGGCAAAGGGTATGGGGAGGTGCCTGACATCAACATGCTTCAGTATGCCACTGGGGGTTGTAGTGAGTGTGGATGTGATCATACACATCATACAACACACACACATGAACACACAGGCTGCCAGTACTGACATGCATGGGTATGTGGTGGTTGACTGTGCCAGATGGCTATACAAGGCTAGGTGATGGGTATACCTTGGCATCAGGCCACATGACAATGGTCTACATTGTGGCTCAGGCCTGTGGTTCCTGCATTTGCCTACACAGGTGGGTATTGTCTCCATTATCCAGTCACCTGGCTGGCTATTGCCTGTGTCCAATGCTGTGCATCGCTTGCCATGTATGTGTTCCCTAGTTCATGACATGGACAGTGTCTGGGATGTGCACACCTCCCACATGCATGTACAGTGGCATGTGGAACTGTACCTGGGGTGTTGGGCCCATGTTGTGTACACAGATTATCATCAGATGTGCCAGTCTTGGCCACCTGTGGCAGGAACTGGTAATGGAAAGAAGATTAACCCTGTACCTACATCGATAGCATGCATAACAGCATTCCCTGCTGTCAGTGGCATCTGTCCATACAGGGCATGTTTTCAGGCATGGTATGTCCTTTGTGGGTCACATGTGATGGCACCACAGGTGTTCATAGGTTGGTACTAGGCTATCGGCCCTAGGGCCTATACAAGCCTAGCCGTAATAATTCCCTGGCTATTTCTTCCCACACTATTTACTTCCTTGGACCCCTGTCTAGCAGGGCGACTGACATGATCCCTAGGTTGAATTTCCATTCTCCCATCCAGTCATCAAGGTTCCTTTTGAAGAGGGCCAAAGGGGTGCTCTGCTTGACATGTATGGGCAGTCTATTCCAGAGTCTGGGGAGTCTCTGGGTCAGGAACCTATCCCCCCAGCATGTTTTATTTATTGTGATGACAAGGTTTAGATCCCTGGAGCATGTGGCTGAAGGACTGGGATTTCTTTAAGTGTAGCATGTCCAACAGCTCTGGGTTTGACATGGTCTTGTATGTTAAGCAGAGATCACTTCTGAGTAGACAATATGCAAAAGAGTATAGCTGGAGTTTTTTAAGGTGGTCAGTGTTGGGCATCAGCTTTAGGCCTGTGATTCTTTTAGTGACATATTTCTGCAGCCTTTCTTGTTGTTGCAGATGTCTTGAGAGGTACATACCAAACGGGGAATTGTATTCTATAATGGGTCTAATGAGGGATGACTACAGTGGGACAATGACCTCCTTTTTTCTGGATGAAAAGCCCTTAGTCATGAGGTGTGCCACATAGAAGGATTTCCTGACTGTTGTGGCAATGTGATTATTGAAGGTGAGACCACTGTCCACCTGTGTCCCTAAGTCTCTTATCACACTTTCAGTGTTTAGTGTACTGCCACCTATGTGGTAATTCATGGGTACATGTTTTTTCCCAAAGGGGATAACTATACATTTCTTGGCATTGAGCTTGAGCCCTTGGCTTTGGCACCAAGCATCTGTTTCTGTATGGCCCTTTTGTAGAGTATCCACATCATTTGAGGATTCAATAATGGCTCCCAGTTTGCAGTCATTTGCGAACTTTGTTAGCCAGAGTCCCTTAGTGTTGGCCTGTACTTCAGGGAAGTAGATGCTAAACAAGAGCGGTCCCAGGACTGAACCCTGAGGTACTCCACTTGTCACTTGTCTAGAGCTGGATTTGGAGTTGGCTACTTTTACAGTGTGGGTTCTGTCAGTAAGCCAGTTGGCAACCCATCGAGTGATGTAGGGATTAATGCCCAGCTTAGTAAGTCTAGCTATGCTTCCAGAGTGGGGGATGGTGTCAAAGGCCTTGGCAAGGTCCAGATAGGCTGTGTGGACCACCTGTATACAGCTCTGGAGACTGATTTGAAGAAGTCAATCTGGTTCAGGAGACAAGATCGGCCCTTCACGAACCCAAACTGGGTGGGGTTCTGTGTTTGAAGGTTGCCAATGTCTTTGTTTATAAGTTCCATGTAATACATTCCATGGCCTTACAGATCAGGCTCATCAGACTGATGGGGCAGTAGTTCCTGGGATCCAAGGTGAATCCCCCCTTGTGGAGTGGGATAACTGTAGCTGTGCACCACTCGGTGGGCACGAAGCCTGAGGTGAGGCTATGATTAAACATGATAGGTGAGTTGCCAGTTCATTTTGTAGTTCATGTAGTACACAGACCAGGATGTCTTCTGGTCCCATGGATGCTGTATTCTTAGCTTTGGAGAATGTGTTTTTTCATCTGTGTGGCCGTTATTTCCAGAATTTGGCAATATTCCGGTATTGAGATGGGCCATTTAGGGGGTGAGAAAGGGGGTGAAGTTGGCACTGAATTGATCTGCCAAGATATTGGCAATATCCTTGGGATCAGTATATTTAATGCCATTCTGTTGTAGCTCAGAGCAGATCTGAGCATTGCCATTTAGATTCTTGACATAGTTTTAGAATGCCTTGTGGTTGTCTTTGGAATCTTTGGCAATTTTATTTTCGTAACTAGCTTTGGAGGATTTTATGAGGGATCTCAGCTTCTTACTGAGGCTGGTAAGGGAGTATTTTGCATCTTGGGATTTTCCTCTTTTCTGCAACAGTTTCTTCCTTTTGTTGTAAAGTTTATTTATGGCAGGGGACCACCAGATTTGCTTCCTTTTTTGGAGGAGATCATCTTTTTTCTATTTGGAATGGCATGATTCATGCATGAGTGGATGTGCTCGTACAGTGCCTTAGTGTAGGATTCAGCAGCCGAACATTCAGTTCCTGTCTGTATGGGTGTCATGAAGGTTGTCACTTTTGACGTGAGTAACATGAAGCTGACTTTGGAAAAGTTTTTTATGAAGGTTTCCTTACTGAGTAGTGGGGGTGGGATGTGGATGTTAAGGGTGATTAGCTTATGGTCAGACCTGACCAATATGGGGGTGACCATAGGTTCATAGGTTGGTACTAGGCTATCAGCCCTAGGGCCTATACAAGCCTAGCCATAACAATTCCCTGGCTATTTCTTCCCACACTATTTACTTCCCTGGACCCCTGTCTAGCAGGGCGACTGACATGATAGCTGGGGTGAATTTCCTTTCTCCCATCCAATCGTCAAGGTTCCTTTTGAAGATGACCAAAGAGGCACTCTGATTGACATGTATGGGCAATCTATTCCAGAGTTTGGGGAGTCTCTGGGTCAGGAACCTATCCCTCCAGCATGTTTTGTTTATTGTGATAAAAAGGTTTAGATCCCTGGAGCATGTGGCTCTGAGGGATTGGGATTTCTTTAAGTGTAGCATGTCCAACAGCTCTGGGTTTGACATGGCCTTGTATGTTAAGCAAAGATCGCCTCTGAGTAGACAATATGCGACATAGTATAGCTGGAGTTTTTTAAGGCGGTCAGCATAGGGCATCTGCTTTAGGTCTGTGATTCTTTTAGTGAGGTATTTCTGTGGCCTTTCCAGTTGTTGCAGATGTCTTGAGAGGTACATACCAAATGGGGCATTGTATTCTATAATGGGTCTAATGAGGGATGAGCACAGTGGGACAATGACCTCCTTTTTTCTGGATTAAAAGCCCTTAGTGATGAGGTGTGCCACATAGAAGGATTTCCTGACTATTGTGGCGATGTGGTTATCGAAGGTGAGACCACTGTCCACCTGTGTCCCTAAGTCTCTTATCAAACTTTTGGTGTTTAGTGTACTGCCACTTATATGGTAATTCATGGATACATGTTTTTTTCCCAAAGGGGATAACTATACATTTCTTGGCATTGAGCTTGAGCCCATGGCTCTGGCACCAAGCATCTGTTTCTGTAAGGCCCTTTCGTAGAGTATCCACATCATTTGGGGATTCAATAATGGCTCCCAGTTTGCAGTCATCTGCAAACTTTGTTATCCAGAGTCCCTTAGTGTTGGCCTGTACTTCAGAGAAGTAGATGCCAAACAAGAGCGGTCCCAGGACTGAACCCTGAGGTACTCCACTTGTCACTTGTCTGGAGCTGGATTTGGAGTCAGCTACTTTTACAGTGTGAGTTCTATCAGTAAGCCAGTTAGCAACCCATTGGGTGACGTAGGGATTAATGCCCAGCTTAGTAAGTTTATCTATGATTCCAGAGTGGGGAATGGTGTCAAAGGCCTTGGCAAGGTGTAGATAGGCTGTGTGGACCACATTACCCTTGTCCATGGCTCTGGAGACTGATTCGAAGGTCAATCAAGTTCAGGTGACAAGATCGGCCCTTCACGAACCCAAACTGGGTGGGGTCCAGTGTTTGAAGGTTGCCAATGTCTTTGTTTATAAGTTCCATGATAATATGCTCCATGGCCTTGCAGATAAGGCTTGTCAGACTGATGGGATGGTAGTTTCCGGGATCCAAGGTGGATCCCCCCTTGTGGAGTGGGATAACTGTAGCGGTGCGCCACTCAGTGGGCATGAAACCTGAAGTGAGGCTATGATTAAACATGACACTTAGGTGAGGTGCCAGTTCATATTGTAGTTCATGTAGTACACAGCCCGGGATGTCATCTGGTCCCATGGATGCTGTATTCTTAGCTTTGGAGAGTGCATTTTTTACCTGTGTGGCCATTATTACCGGAATTTGGCAATCTTCCAGTATTGAGATGGGCCATTTAGGGGGTGAGAGGGGGGTGAAGTTGGCACTGAATCAATCTGCCAGGATATTGGCAATATCCTTGGGATCAATATATTTAATGCCATTCTGTTTTAGCTCAGAGCAGATCTGAGAATTGCCATTTAGATTCTTGACATAGTTATAGAATGCCTTGATAGGTGTGGAGCATCGATTTCCCATGTTGGTAATGACCAGGTCTAGGATATTGGAGCCCCTGGTGTTACAGGTGTCCAGTGGGGAATATGAGGACAGTGCACTGTCTGCATGTATATGCCTATTGGATAGATGGACAGGGTTCCATGTCCTCTGTAGGCCACTGCAATTATTCCATAGTTACTATCAGTTGCCAATATGCAGTGCACTACACACATATTGGCTGTTGCCTCAGCATGTGTATATATGTGTGTGTATGTGACATGGGTTGCGAGTGTGCTCTGGGTAATACGGGGGTTGCTAACTATGATTGCATGGCAGTGATGTCACATGCATGGGTATGGATTTCCACCCCAGCCTCTCGGCTATTTCACATCTGTTATCCCTGTACAGTGGACATTGTGATATAGGGCCACCATAAAAGACATTTGCAAAACCCAGCACACATTGTGCCCAGGTGTTACACACTCTCACCCACCTTCACACAGGATACACTTTACAAACCCACACACACACCTGTCATATCTGGGAGTTGAACCCCTACTAACTAGTTTATTACACTACAGCACTACACACTTACAGTACACACAGCAGAGATTACTGGAGTACTCCTTCCCCAAAGGTGTATTTCACATTGGATGACATTAGCTGGACTGCCAAAGTAGGCCATTAGACATGTACTGTGACTAGCCTAAAATGCATTGCTTCCCACACATACATTGAAACACACACAAAACATCCACAACCAACATATGTGGGTATAGAGCCCCTAACAGATGTCTATATCATATTACAGCATGTAGCTGTTACAGGATGCACCACAGGGATTACTGAAGACCTCTTTCCCCAAAGGTGCATTTCACATTGGATGACATCTGCAGGACTGCCAAAGTATGCCATTGGACATGTACTGAGTGTGACTGACCTAAAATGCATTGCTCCCTACACAGACATTGAAACACACACAAAACACCCACAAGCGACATGCGTAGGTATAGAAACCCTAACAGAGGTCTATATCACACTATAGCAGTACACAGTTATGGTACACGCTATAGAGATTACTGGGCTCCATCCTTCCCAGAGGTGCATTTTTAGGTGGATGACATCAGCAACCTTGCCAAAGATGTGCATTTCAATTGTAGGGAGTGTGACTACCCTAAAAAGCATTGCTCTCTACACAGACAGGGTCAGACAGACGCACACACATGAACACTTGCCATGTCTGGGATTAGAACAGCTACCTACTTAATTTATCACAGTACAGCAGGATTTGCTATGGAGATTACTGGGCTATAGTTTCCCAGAAGTGTATTTCTAGGTGGATAATCAGCAGCCTTGCCAAAGATGCGCATTTGAATTGTAGGGAGTGTGACTACCCTAAAAAGCATTGCTCTTGACACAGACAGAGTCTGACAGACACACACACTTACTATGCCTGGGATTAGAACAGCTACCTTAATTTATCACACTACAACAGTATGCAATTACAGGACACACTATGGAGATTACTGGGCTACATCTACCCAGAGGTCTATTTCTAGGTGGATGACATCAACAGCCTTGCCAAAGATTAGCGTTTGAATTGCAGGGAGTGTGACTACGCTAAAAAGCATTGCTCTCTACACAGATGCACAGACGCACACACACACACACACACACACACACACACACACACACACACACACACACACACACACTTGCCATGTCTGGTAATTTAACTCCTACCTAATTATTTTATCACACTACAGCAGTTATGCAGTTACGGGACACACCACAGAGATTACTGGGATACAGCTCTCCCAAAGGTGTATTTCACAGCAGATGACCTCAGCAGGCTTGTCATATTGGGACTATGGGGAGGGCAGTGTGCATGCATGGGCCATAACCCATTCATCTAGGGGTTGACACAGGTACGTGTATACAGCTGCTAGATGACTACTTCCTTGAACAGTCATGTTGCACATCTGGCACATGCACCTGACAGATACTGCTGGCTAGTATCTGAAGTGTGACATCAGACCCTCATGTGGTTGTGGCTCTTTGGCTGTGTGCTGGGTGGGAGAGCCCTGGATGGTTCCTTGTCACAGTCACCCTCTTCCACACATCTATGCATGTCTACATTTGGCTTATTATAGTGTGTTGTCCTTACATATATGCCTGTATTCCTATCCACTGTGTGTGCAAAGCATGTGTGGCGCATACTGAGGAGTGTCTGCACTAACATCTGTGGCTGCCAGATATGTCTGGTCCACTGGTGTTTGCAGATATGGCCTTCATGTTTTTAGTGTGTGAGCATTCCCAGTATGACCTTTCAGTATGTTGTTGACTGACATTGCCTTCATTACTCTAAGTGTGTGGGCATACCCAGCATGGCTGTCTATACTGAATGTGTGGATTGGTTAAGGTGGTTTGTACTGCAGTGCTGACCTTTGTGTTGTAGCATGCTGTCTCTGCTGGGTAGCCGTCGATCATTTGGCATGGATTGCTATTACATTTCTACATAGGATGGGGGAGGCACACCTGCCTATTTCTTCATTTTTACACAGTATTGTGGGGGGGCACACCTGACTGTTACTATATTTCTACACAGGATTAGGGGGGCACACCTGACTGTTACTATATTTCTACGTAGGTTGGGGGGGGGCACACCTGACTATGTCTACATTTCTACACAGGATTGTTGGGGGGGGGCACTCCTGACTGTTACTATATTTCTATATTAGGATGGGGTTTGCACACCTGACTTTTTCTACATTTCTACACAGGATTAGGGGGGCACACCTGACTGTTACTATATTTCTACGTAGGTTGGGGGGGCACACCTGACTATGTCTACATTTCTACACAGGATTGTTGGGGGGGCACACCTGACTGTTACTATATTTCTATATTAGGATGGGGGGCAAACCTGACTATTTCTACATTTCTACACAGGATTGGGGGGCACACATGACTTTGACTACATTTCTACATCGGATGGGGGGCACACCTGACACTTGTACACATTTGCTAGGACTGTACTAGTATGTTGGGTACTCCATTTCAGTCTGTAGTCTTACCTATTATGCTGGCTAGAGGCATACCAGTGTACTAAAGAGTCTATCTTTTAATTACCTACATGTTAGTTTCTGGCTTCCTACCCTTCAAAACTGATATCCCACTGTCTGACCTGCTGTAGTCTATCTGTGTAGGCCTGGGGGGGAGGTTACCCATAGGCCTCATTCAGAGGTCATAGCACAGCCTTTGTTTTTGTTTGTCTACACCTGTCCTGTTGGCTGTGACTGTTGTTGGGTATGTGACCCCCCTGACAGGCATGTGTGAGTCACTTACCTTGTGGGTGTCCCAGTATTGAGGGTGGTGCTGCAGGGCTGCCTATGTTGGATGCACATACTACACTCCCTATACATGGTTAGGCACAGGTAGTGTATTGTTTGGCATCCCTTTTACTGTATGTGAGAGTCGAAGAGAGGTGTTATTCCCTGGGTCCCTCCTAAGTCAGTGTATGTGCTATGCATTGCCTCTTTGCCAAGGCTAGGGCATACTGGGCATGCCTCCTTCTGCCTATTGGGGCAGGCTCAGGTTGTTCCTCCTCTGGGTCACTCTGTGCCTGTGCAGGCCTTGGCAATGGTGGGGGTCTGTGTGGCCCTGCCCCATGCTGTTCTTGCTGCAGCTGTTTCTGCAGAATCATATTGTGCAGCGTGGCACATACAAGGACAATTTGGGTACATGTAGCCTCTGAGTACTGCAAGGCTTCACTGGATGTGTCTAGGCACCTGAACTGTGACTTGAACATCCCAAACACATGCTCTACTCTAATTCTGGTCTGTGTGTGTGCCTCATTATGGAGTTCTTTTTCGGGTGTGTGTGCGTGTCTTCAGCCACAGCTCCAGTGCGTATCCAGCATCCAACACTAGGAGACCATGAGGGATGTCCCCATTGGCAAATCTCTGATACAGCTGCATCAGATGCCAGATGTGGGAATTGTGATAGCTTCCAGGGCAGTCAGAACTCACATTCATTATTATGCCCTGGGCATTGCACATGATCTGGCAGTTGATGGAGGGGAAGCCCTTGCGGTTGATGTAGACCCTACCCTGCTCACCGGGTGGTGCTTTGATGCATATGTGCATGCAGTTTATAGCACCCACTGCCTCAGGTATTCTGCTATTTGGTGGAACAGTTGCATATTGCTGGCCAATGCCTCATGGGCATTGGGGAAATATACATGCTCACCGGCATGTGCTGACATGGCATCCAGGAACTGGTGGAGTACCCTGGATGATGATGCCTCTGAAATCCCCATCATATTCCCAGTTGGCCTTTGGAAGGTACCTGTAGCTAGTATTCTTAGGCCTACACATACCTTGGTATCCACTGAGATTGGTTCCCCTCTTTTAGTTCTGTGAGTCAGGTGTGGCTGGCACAGATCAACAATTTGCTGTAAGAGGTCCCTGTCCACCCCATAGTGCTTCACTATCTCCAGCTCATGTAGCCCCTGGTAGGTTACCCTGGGTCTGTACACTCTTCTCCGTCTCCTCACTGTGGGTTGTTCGACAGCATTCACATCCTCACCACCCTCAGCCTCTTTCACAAGTTGTATGATAGCTATTGCAGCCCCTATCATTTTGCTGTTGTGAGTGTTAAAAGTTCACTGATTGTTTACACCGGTTGTGCAGAGTGTGGCAAAAACCAGAGGTGAAGGTGTTTGCTTTATTTATAGTAGTGTTCTGGGCTGGGCTGGTCTGCTACCTGTGTAATTGGCTGATTCTGATACATTTAACCTGCCAGCTAATTTAGTTCTCCTTGGTTACCTTCATACTGCTGTTTACCCTTCCCATTGCCTTCCTGTTTAAGCCTGTGTGCATGCCACGCAAACAGAGTGCTCAGATGTGCACATTGCTACTATTTCCTGGTTTAACCTCTGATTTCTTCCTGTAAAACCTGGTGCGTGGCGCGACACCTGCTTAGGCTTTGTAATGAGTGCTAAGCAAGTTTAGACATACCCCCCTAACTTAGCTGTGCTAAGCTAGGAGCAAACTTGAGCCACAGGGCTCCAATCCACTTACAGTATGACTGACACACACCCCCATAATGTCACCTAACTCCTAGGCTTGCACCAAGCTATTCCTACTCTTACACTTTTTGGACCTGACTCACATGTTGGGGAAAACTGAGATTCACTATCTTTCCCCTCATTTGCATAGGATTGCCTGTTAATGCATAGTTACATGTCTCACACTGAGCCTCCCCCTAGCAACCACTACTCACTGGCCAGGTTGTCTTCTGCCTGCCATTGACTTGCATGGCAGAATAGTGATTTTAGTTAGACTGCTTATTTTGGGTTTATTTTATTATTTTCCCCTGATCCTGTTTGAGCGCCGCTGCCCTACACTTAAACAGCCAAGATTGGCTAAAAAAAAAGAAGTTGATTTTTGAATTTTTGTTTTGTTTGCAATGCCAGTGGCCTTATACTTGGCCATTGGCATGCTTATTACATGATATGCAGCCTTTATTTGGAGCTGTCATAGCTCTGTTTTGGATTTTGCAGAAATGTACTCGGTTACTAATCGAGTACATTTCTGCAGATAGCACTAGTCTTGCATGGACTGTTGCAAGCTTCCTGGATTGCAATATCACCTCATTTGCATGGATTTCACCTGCAAATGGGGTGATTTGCATACCAGGGCTTAGTCTGTGCCGGATTAGTGCAACAGTGCTCGTGCACACTCCTGTAGGCTGTTCCTGGATCGCACGACAGACATATTGCCTGCTTGAGCTCCTGCACCTATCCTGCACTCTGTACAAGCTTTAGAGAATCCGGGGGAAGATTACTAATGGAGAAGTTAAATAAATAGAAACTGAGGTTATGGAGTACCTGCAAAGTGAAGGATTCAGTATAGAAAATCAAATGCAGAAAGCACCACAACAAGATAGAGCAATGGATATCTAAATTAAGGGGAAACCAGTGGAACAGGAAGCAATTGGTCAGGTGTCATATAAAGATATTTTGGAGCCTTCCACAGCAAACCAGTATAAACATTCTCTTGAAGCTAGACAGCAAGGAAAAGAACAGGAAACTGTGGAAACTTTGATGCAGTCAATGTTGAGGAGTGATAGGCCAGTGAGTTCCCATATGACAGAGCAACAGATGGCAGAGGATGAAATTGAAGAAAAGGTGCCACAGGAAGATGCTATGGAACATTCTATAGAATGCCTGCAGGAAATGGAAAACAAGGGATGTGCCCTCAGTTTGGAAGAAAATGAGCTAAGAGAAGAGTTGCTTGATTTAATAGACATAGATATATTAAGATCAATGAGAGAAATAAACTGCAGAAGGTCAATAAAACCAAAAAAGTAAGAAGTCTGATAAAATAAATAAATGCAGTAATTAAGACTGTCCATGGAGATCCATGCGATATAACAGAAGTAAACAGGATATATTACTGTGCTGCTAAATTAATTGATAAAGTTCTACCACAAGAACACAAGGTAGCAAGGGAAAGGAAGGGGAGAAATCGAATATCATCATGGAAGTATTGACTAGAGAAAACTATAAAGCAATTAGACACGTGTCACTGTTAGAAGACTATAGAAAAGGGAACAGATCAACAAAAATATTAAGAAAGATAGATGTGATAAAAAGTGGGTCTATATTAAAATGTTGGCAGCTCACAATGTCGACTCTGAAAAGTTCAACACCAAAATGTCGAACTACTAAAATAGCGAACGGCCATATAACCGATTTCTTTTCAACATTTTAATTTCCAATGGAAAGAAATCGGTGGGTGTGGGATGCAAAGACCACCACTTAAATATAGTTGTTTATGTGTAACTTTCAAAGCAGGAAAACTGTAGCACCAGGAAAACACAAGTTTGGGACAAGAATGTGATATAAACAAACAAATGACTGGTGCCAGAAACATGGCCTCAAGCTGAATACAAAAAATGCATCATTATCCCCTTTGGAGAGAGAGATGTCCCCAAAAATGATCATATTAATAACAACGTTCTAAGCATGCAGTCAGTTGTGAGGGATTTGGGCACCCAGACTGATAGCAGCATGACTTTTGACCACCATGTTGCTTCCATTGTATGGAAAGCTTTCTACATAGTCCACCTCATAAGTAAGGGTATCACATCCAGGGACAAGGAGGTCAAAACATCCCTGTATTCTTCCCTTATAAGGCCCATTATTGAGTACAATGCCCCATTTGGCATGTACCTCACAAAGCACATGCAGCAGCTGGAGAGACCACAGAGGTTCCTCACCAGGAGAATCCAGAGCCTCAAAATCTACCATACACAGATAGGCTAAAAGCCCTATCCCTCTACTCTGTTTCATACAGACTCCTCCAGAGGTGACTTCTGTCTAGCATACAAGGTGATCTCGGACCCTGCCTTGATGGGAATGCTTCATATTCGCAAGTCAAGCTCCAGTCGAGTAACCTGCACACGCGGCCTCAACCTGGTCTGTGACATCAATAGGACTTGCTGGCGGGACAGATTTGTGTCCCAGAGACTCCTCCATCTATGGAATAGACTCCCTCTCTACGTCAAGCAGAGTACCTCTTTACCCCTTTTTAAGCGCAATCTGGATAACTGGATGGGAGATAGAAAATACATCCCTGGGATTCCACCCGTGTCCCTGCTGGACAGGGGCATCAGGTGCTGATTTGTCTGTGCATGGGATAAACACTTGGCTAGGCTTATAAGGGCCACAGGGCCTATAGCCTAGTAACTTCCTATGATCCTATAAAAGAATTGGAGCAAGAGGGAGTGTATAAATATTTGGGCATTGATGAAGGATCAACAATAAAACATGAAAAAATGAGAATAAAACATAGTAAAGAATACTTTAGAAGACTTAATTCTGAAAACAGCATTGACATCTAGAAACAAAATCCAAGCTATAAACCAATTTGCTCTTCCTGTCCTAACTTACAGTTTTGGAGTGATTGAGTGGCCCCAAAACGTGTTGGATAGATTAGATAGGATAACAAGAAGGATGCTTCATGCTCACCAAATGATTTATAAAACTCATGTATACCAAAATTATATATTCCCTGTCCTGAAGGATGGATGGGCCTCCTTGAAATTGATTGCATGTATAGATCTGCAGTTGTGGGCCTCCACACATATCTAATAACCTCACAAGACCCAAATGTAGTGAATGTTTTGAATCATGAGGAGAATAAATCTAAGATGACTTCTCTGCTAATTTAGCAGAAGCATATCGGGGTCAAGCAGGAATGAAAAGCAAACCAGAAGTAGACAAAAATCAGGCAGCAACTGAATGTGCCAAAAAACAAAAGAAGGAATATAAGGTGAAGGAACAGATGAGAAGGCAAGAAATGTGGAAAAAGCATAAATATAGTTGCAAGCATAGAAAACTTCAGGAACAAATGCAGGAATGGTTAAGGAGAGGCAAATTTAAACCAAGAGATGAAAGGTTAATACTGGCAGCCCAAGATAGTGGGCTATCTGCCTGCTGGTTTACAAAGTCCATTGAACATGTGGGAGAAGCAGGCAAATGTAGATTTTGTAAAATGGAATTGGAAACAGTCGCTCACCTTTTTGCTGGTTGTGACATAACGGCAAAAGGATTGTATATTGAAGGGCATAATAATGTGGCAAGACTGTTGCACTGGGGATTGTGCAAACACTATGGTACTGAAGTGGCTGAAAAATACTGGAAACATGAGCCAAAAAGCATCACAGAAAACGATGAAGTTTTTATCACATGGGATCACCCATTACCAACAGTTCAAAAGATAGATACTAGAAAAACGGATATAGTGGTCCAAGAAAAGAAGATAAAAGTAGCATTGATCATTGAAATCACTACACCCAGTGACTACAGTGTCTTGCGTACAGAGAGACACAAATTCATAAAATATCAGGATCTGCAGGCCGATACGAGAACAATGTGGAAGAAAGATACCCAGACAATTCCAATAGTAGTAGGAGCAATGGGTCATATAAAAATAATCTACAATTGTATATAAGTATGTTACCAATCCATGTAACACCATACAAATTGCAGGAGTCATTACTGGGCACATTGGGGGTACTGCAAAGAGCACTTTTGGCTGACATCAAATATTGAAACAATATTAATTTCATATGCTTTAATCATACTTTGACGTGGGAATGGGGTCCATTCTCATGATAGTATTGGAAACCCCCAAAATTTGGAGAAATAAAATAGGATTACAAGTCAAGTAGGAGATTATTAAACCTGTAATGTATGCTCTCCAAGAAGGTCAATTATTCTGAAAAGCTGTTAGCTGCATATGGAAAACCAACAAGGGGACACTATTCCTTTCAGTAGTTCACTGACTCATGGAATAATCCAGTTTCTGTTTTTTTGTATTTGCAAGTGATGATTATATATTCTTTTTACTCTATTGAAATTTAATTGAAATATTCTCCTAGTTTTCAGGCAGAAGCTAGTTCTAGCATGCTGAGTAAAATTTATAGAAAGCTTTCTCTACCACACTGTGGGAAATAAAGGGCCTTAGAACTGAGGAGTGAAGGGGCTCCATAATACTGACCCTTGAGTGGGCAATTGCTAATTTAACATGAGTGGGGCATTGTCCCTTGTTCAGTAATGTAAAGGTCAATGAGACAGACAGTAGGATGCTTCATACTGTTTATGATAATGATTTAATGGTGTAGAAAAATAGACAGTTATACTTTCTTTGACTGGAATGGGTGATAAATCTACTTATTTTTAAATCATGGGGAACAAAGGTCTGTTGCAGAAGGAGCTGGTTATAGCTATTAGTAAGATATTCTTCATCCTAGAAAGTAATATATTAATGTCTCTAGCATTTCTAGTTTATGGAATGACTTGAGTAGATAGTTTTCTAACTGAGTTTCAGTATTTTATAGGAAAGAGTTTGGTCTAAGCATACTTCTCAATATCTCTGCCAATGTTACAAACCAGCTGGAGTACTGTGTTTGTCTAGAACCTGACATCTGAAATTGGGTAACCCATTTTAATGTTTTAATGGTTCCAAATGTTATTACAATAGATGTCTTTGCATCTTGTCTAATTAGTGCTGTACAATCACTGCTAAAGAGTATCAACATCTTTCATATAGTACTAACAGTTTAGGCTCTTCATTTTTACTGATGGATAAAGACATGCCAGCAAAGCAGCAGATTACAAGATTCACTGAAGTAGACCAGAAATGAGGGTAGCTTGGTAAGGTCACAGAGAATGATTCTGTACAGTATCAGAAGTTCTGTTAAGTCATCTAATCACTCAGGAAGGGGGAAGCATGGTCCAGACTGTTCCCAGCGTGGATCAAGAAGCAACAACCTTGAGTGGGAATATTATTTGAATATGAAAGGAAGTCATTAGGGATCCAAGAACCCTATGAACATATGGACATGATCTTTTTTGTTTTTAAATGGTACCAAAAGCATCTGTGCAGTTAGGGATGTAAGTACCAGTATTCTATAAAAAAAAGTGGTTGATATTATGTGTAATTTACTTTTATTAGAACTCTAGGATTAAACTTAATATACTAAAATGAAAGCAATAAAGTTGTTAACACTTTGTATGACTGTAAGTGTAAAGATGCTCCTGATTTTATTGAACTGTTCAAAGAAACGTTTAAAGTGGAAATTAGAATTTAATTTAAGGAAATACAAGAAATACTATATTTGTAATTACACTCAAGCAGCAATCATAGCGGTCTAGTGAATATCATTACAGTGATATTATAGTCAGTAAGACAGCAGACAAAGGAAAGGGTATTGTTATGGTATCCAAAATGTGGCGTGTTGCTACTTTTAGTTTTATGTTGACTGATACCACCACTTATAGGAAAGTGTGATTTGTGAACATAATCAGATTTGAAAAGTATTTTGGCATACCAATTTAGTATAAATTTTGGTGGAATGGGGCTATTACTGAGGGTTGACCATTGTGTACGATACACCTTAGACAAATAAAAGTTGCAGAAACGTATGAGTTACACATCCAAGTTTATAAAAAGATTATGCATCAGACATTATTTCTTATTATGTTGAAACTATTTTCTTTCAGTGCTTTGACTTTCAATGGAATTAGTGGAGATGTATTGGTTAAATTTAATATGACTCAGTTTGAATCGGCAAACTGTTTTATGACAATGGAGGTGAAAAATGATTATATATAATTAAACCACGTGGTTTGTGGCTTGCAGCATTAAGGTGGTCCCCTGCCACATTTTCTGAACTGGTGCATAAAACTAATGAAGATTATTGTATGAACTGATGTTAAAACGTCATATGTTATAATTTAAAGGTAGTGTACTGCATTGTGTGCAGCAAGCAATGATGACTTGTATAATGGCATCTAATTCAATACGTTTTTTGATAGAAAATTATTTTCTGTATACACAAGAAAACATTTTGCAATATGTCACAACTTCTACTAAACAAATTGTTACATTTTTATATGCACAGGTACCTATAAGCAAACAGAAACAGTATTATTTGCCACCAGAGCATCAGCTCGATATACAGAGTTCATTGGCACATCTAACAGTATCCCCTTTCTGGATGTGCTCATTTATAAGCATTACAACGCTGATGTCTCTAAAATCAACAAAAACATGTGCACATTGATAGTATTTTGTCCTTTACTCACTCTATCTACAGAATCTAATGAAAAATGTTTCTAGAAAAAAATGTATAGTAACAACTCCGCTGCTAACATATTTCAGAAGATCAAGCTAGTAAAAAAATAGAACAGGTTACCATGGTAATCATAAAAGAACAAAATAATGTCACTGCATTAAGAGATGGCAAGGTTGTCCTATATTTCATGGGTCATACAGATGTTATAACTTGTGTATCTTATTCCAAAGAGGAACATATGTGAATATTCCAGTATTTTGGGGAAAATGACCTTTTGTATGTTAACATTAAGTATTTCTAAAGCTGAAGTTGTTGAAGTCATAGAAGAATGTGACATACAAGCTTACTTTTGAAGGAGCTATTCTTTACCATGCAACACTTACAATAATTGTATTTGTTGCCATATGCACATACATACCCCCCCTCTCTCTCTCTCTCTCTATATATATATATATATATATATATATATATATATATATATATATATATATAAATATATATATATATATATATATATATATATATATATATGGGATCCAGACATATGCTCAACTAGCATATGTCCAAATCACAAAACATTAAACACACATACACGAAAGCATTTAACATCGGCAAGCACTTCCGTGTATGTGTGCCTGTTTCGTAGATCGGACTACAATGCGGGTAAGGGAAAATTCCCTTTTCCCCACTGTAGTGCGATCTCAGCGTGAGAATAATAAAGTAGGGGTGTGTGAGGGGTGCAGGGGGGCAAAGCACCCCTGCAGAAACGTAGATTTTTTTTTTGTACTACAGATACAAGGAAGTAGTTTTGATGTTAAGCACTTTCATGTATGTGTGTTCGATGTGTTGTGATTCGGACATATGCTAGTCGAGCATGTGTCCTAGACCCATATATATATATATATATATATATATATATATATGTATATATATATATATATATATATATATATATATATATATATATATATATATACATATATATATATATGTATTGGTCTACTTTGAAGCATCTAAAACCCATAACATCTAATTTCATAACATTGAGACCAGAACATCTAACACCCAAAATATCTAAAATCCATAACATCGAATTTCATAACATCTAACACTACAAATCACAAGAAAATAACATATCCTCCACATATAACAACACCAAACTACCAAACACACTTTTTACTATGTTTATGCAAGGGAACAAGCTCCCCATGCACCCCCCACAACCCATAAATTAAATATACCAACTCCAAGATCACACTACAGTGAGAAAAAGTTAATTTCCTAACCCCACTGTATCAAGCCCTCCTGTAGAAATGTAGTGAAAAGTGTGTTTGGTAGTTTGGTGTCATTATGTCTGGAGGGGATGTTATTTTCATGTGATTTGTACTGTTAGATGTTATGAAATTCAATGTTATGGGTTTTAGATGTTTTAGCCGCAGTGGTGCAACAGTAGCATTGTCACCTCACAGCAAGAGGTTCTCCAATTCGATTCTCGGCTGGTGCGCCTTCTGTGTAGTCCTCCGCGGTCGAGTGGCATTTAAAAGACATGCGCGAATGGGCATGCCTTCGTTGAAGGTTGGGCATCGGGCTGGCAACTCAGCACCATAACAATCTACTGCCAGTCATTAGCGGATCGGAGTTCCACTGTGGCGACCCCTAACCGGGAAAAGAAGAAGAAGAAGTTCTCAATGTTGTGAAATTAGATGTTATAGGTTTTAAATGCTTTGAAGGGGACCCATATGTATATATGTGTATGCGTGTATAGATATACATATGCAGACACTGTGTTATCTGTGGCATAAAGGGTATAATACATTCTAGATGCATTTGTGATTTTTATGTTAGTAAAATTAAACAGAATTGAGGAGGGTATGTAAGGTATTCAACATTACCATATTTACTAACACTTTAATGGAACACTTAATGAAAAGCAATGAACTTGATTTTAAATCACACACAAATACACTCACGTGTGCATAGACACACAATGCATATATATGCATGTATATATGTAAGACAAAAGGCAACTGCAGAATCGAACCAACACAGTTTAATATATTAAGTGCTTTCATCTGTCAAATGGCTGGACTTCATCAGAATGTACAAAAAACACAACAGTCAGCTAATATACCCAACTGTTGTGTTTTTTGTACATTCTGATAAAGTCCAGCCATTTGGTGGATGAAAGTGCTTAATATATTAAACTGTGTTGGTTCGATTCTGCAGTTGCCTTTTGTCTTACTAGTTTATCGTTTGGTGTTTTGTTCCTTCATGTGTGTGTGTGTGTGTGTGTGTGTGTGTGTGTGTGTGTGTGTGTGTGTGTGTGTGTGTGTGTGTGTGTGTGTGTGTGTGTGTGTGTGTGTGTGTGTGTGTGTGTGTATCTGCATAAACACACCACACAGACTTAACACACAATATTTTTTTTCTATTAACATCTACATTTATTTATCCTTAACAGCTTTCCTCTTTTTCCAGTTGCACAATTCTTTCAAGAGTAAATCAACTATATTTTCATTTTTCATTTTAAAGCCATCAGATTTGTTTTTCCAATTGTTATAACATACTATTTTATCATTAGATGCATATGTCTTATAATTCCTCGGCTCCAGGTAAAACAAAAGCAAGATATGGCACCCCTCAATTAAATATTTTGATAGCACCACCTTGGTTTTATTTCTTTGAATTTTATCTTGTCTGTTCAGCTGTTTATTCTCTTACTGTGTCTCCTAACTTACCACCTTCTCATTTATGGTACTCATTTAAAGATTAGGTTCATAGATTAGTAATAGGTAAATGCCCATGTGGGCCATTTTAACCCTAGTCAAAATCATGCACATTGTGTCTGTAAGGCAAATACTTTAACCGTTGTGCCATCCTCCCTCTACAATAATGCAATACTTCATTCTTACGTTTCTTATACAGCTCAACAAGCAAAACATGTAAACTTTACCCATTATATTCTTTTAAGAATGTGTGTGCTGGCTACCCCCTTCAAGCTCTACCAGAACACTCTTAACATTAAATATTGCTCTTTCCCTACTAACCACCTTACTCTGGCTATGCTTAAAATGCATGTTACGCTCATAGTCTAGTAACTACCTATAAACCTATGAAACTATGAACACAACCTTCTAATATGTCACAAAGATCTGTTAAGGTCCTCATTTAAGATTCTCGCAGACCAGTAATTTTATTCAAAGTTAACATGTTTGATCTACTACTTAATAAGTTTTTGGCTATCTGATAATGCTTGCCACTCATATGTCTTACATCTTGTGTCAGTCAATATAGATCTCATTCCTTATAGTCCTTTAACTTTTGATTTGAGCCAATTACATACCCCTGCTTGACCTTAATATTTCTTCTAACCTCCATTAGCTTCTCTGCAGGAGATTAAGGGAGCTATTGGTGCCTGACTTGATACTTTCTATAAGGCCTGTAAGTGCCTTTTTGTATCAATATGTTACCGTAAATACCACAGTACTATTCTTCAGTGTGTTATTTTTCCTCTGTGAAAGAAAAGACCAATTATAGCTTCCATTCAACTCCTTACCTTTACAAACTATTAGTCCATAGTCAGAGGCCCAGTATCATGACAACATTTATACATACCCCAACATAACTGATCAGTGATCACTCCATTAAATCACATATTTGCAATATTTTTTCTATTTACTCTTTTTCAAACCATATTTTATTAAATATAGAATAAGATAATGCATACATAACATGCAAAAGTATCAAAATAAATATGCATGATAGCAGAAACATAACAAGTAGCAATAAATATAAAACTGCTGCACTAGCCAAATCTACCTAACTATATACAAAATACACCACTTTAAAATGATATTTAACACACACACACATATATATATATATATATATATATATATATATATAGACTGCGGTGGTGGTGCTGCAGTAGCATTGTCACCTCGCAGTTAGACATTACCAGTTCGATTCTCAGTTAGAGTGTCTTCTATGTGACGATATGCGTGAATGGGCATTCCTTCATTGAAGGTTGTGCGTTAGGTCTGGCAAGCCCGCATGTCAAAATCTACTGCCAATCATTAGCGGACCGGAGTTCCGCTGTGGCGACCCCTAACCAGGAAAAGCCAAAAGAAACAAGCAAACATATATATATATATTTATAAAGAGCAAGTATCACATCCCTCAACATACATTACCCTTTTCCCAACTTTTTGAGTGACATCAAGATAACTAATATTGTGGAAAAAGGAAATATTCACTATAATTCCAACAGAGGCATATATATGATCAGTCCGAACATTTTTATAATTTATTTATTATTTGGTAACCATATAGGTAGACTGGTTCAAAGATTCTTTTTTATCACAACCAGAGCTCAGAGACAATAAACACTGTAGTAAACTTAAGTTGTACACTTTAACTCTGATAGATTGTTAGGGCTAGAGAGTTGAAAATGTAGACAGTTCATATTCAGTTATTATACAATTTTTCTAAAGTAGAATGCTGTTCAGTTTTTTTTTTTTTTTTTATGAATTTCTAATAAAGCAGCAACTTTAAATTAAGCTTTATCTATTTGCATTGGTTGTGAAACAGTTTCGCTGCAAGAAATTGCTTCCTAAATTTTCAAAAATAAATTTTCTTGAAAAGAAAAAACTCAAATTGAAGTTAATTAAAAAATAGAGATTAAAGAGATAAGCCTAGGGACTAAGAATAGAACAGTACACAGAACATTTTAGAGGCTGTAAACTTTTTAAAAGTGTAAGTCTTTTAAAGCTTTTAAAGATTTTTTTTTAGAATATGAAGAGCTTGTCTGGCAGCTTAGAGTAAATGCTGAGATAGCAAGTGTTGAATGGCAACATATTCATAATCAGTTTACTTAAGTTGTGAGAAGTCAGACTATAGGGGTAGGATATAGTGAACAATGAGTTGAGCCTTTTATATGTATATTTTTTTGTGGACTGATACAAGTGTTGTCTCATTGGGCTATTTTGCACACTATTTGATATCTTAATGTTCTTTTAGATATATCCATGTATACATGTGTGTGTGTGTGTGTGTGTGTGTGTGTGTGTGTGTGTGTGTGTGTGTGTGTGTGTGTGTGTGTACATTTTATATATGGGTCTATATTAGTTCGCCGAAAGGTATTTTATTCATCAACACATATTCAGGGAGAATCACTTCCGTGATTCACTGAATTTTCTAAGATCAATGAAACAATTTCCCCTCAGCACAACGGAACCCACAACTAACTAAATCAATCTCACCCAAGTGGGGGCTTTGCTCCGCACACACCCCCCCAACTATATATACCAACTCCAAGATTCCACTACAGTGGGAAAAAGGGCAAAGTTGTGTAGTTAGTCAACTACTTCATTGCCCTTGGAAAATTCAGCAAATTGCAGAAGTCATTTTTGCTGAATATGTGTCGATGAACAGGTGTTCCCTGAAAATAACCTTTGGCGAACTAATATCGACCCAATATATATATAATATATATATAATATATATATATATGTATATATATATATATATATATATATATATATATATATATATATATATATATATATATATATATATGTAAATGGGGCTACTTCAATGGAGCAAAAACTTACATTACTGAAGATATCACTGAGATGACATCTCTGAAACCTGACTTTAATGAATTATCACAATGCAAAAGGATTTCACAGGGCTCAAAAGACAAACCCACCTCCATAGGTATCACAAGGGATAAGAAACTAAGAGTAATGCTACTCAATGCCAGAAGTCTAAACCTCAAGATGCATGCACTCAAAACTCTCCTTAGCATGGAGAACATCGATATCTGTGCTGTAACAGAAACCTGATTCAAGGCTCCCGAGAGCACCCCAGCACTACCAGGTTATACCTCATACCATGCTTTTTGGCCCCAAAACGTGGACCGAACCAGAAAAGGAGGGGGAGTATCAATATTCGTCAAAGATACCCACACCTCCAGGTTGGTGGCACAGCACGAAGCATCAAAGACTATCCATGTGCAACTAACAGTGGGTAAAACTGCCTTCCAGTTTATAGCCTGCTACAGACCACCCTCCCAAACCCAGGAACCCCACTCAGCCTTCCTGAGAACACTGGAAAATATGAAGGTCTCTCCAAACACCATTATATTGGGCGACTTCAACTACCCAAACATAGACTGGGAGCATTACTCTAGCTCCAACACCCTAGCTCAAAGGTTCCTAGAATTTATAAACTCAAATGCTATGGAACAACTTGTTACCACTCCCACAAGAAGGGAAAACATACTGGATCTGATCATCACCAACATGGAGACTCTATGCTCCAGACCAGAAGTGTATCCCTCATTGGTAAGATCAGACCATAAACTAATCTCACTGGATATTCACATCCTGACCCCACCTCCTGCCCAGAAAACCACAGTGAAAAACTTCTCGAAAGAAAATTTCACACTCCTCAAAACCGAGGTGGAATCCTTCAAAGCCCCCGGGCCTGTGGAAAATACGGCCCAGACCGCAGAATCCTTTATAAATGCATTCTATGAACACCTTCAGGAATGCATGGATCACGCAATCCCAAATAAAACCAAAACCCAATCCTCCAAAGGCAGACATCCTGTCTGGTGGACCCCAGCCATAAACAAACTATACAATAGAAGGAGGAAGCTACTACATGATAGAGCAAAATCCCAAAAAGGGAAGGCATCTCTGATCAGTGTTAGCAAAAAACTATGGGCACTCATAAAATCGTCTAAAGCCATCTTCGAGAGAAAAATTGCACAGGACACTAAGAATAATCACAAGGCTTTATTTAGTTATGTTAGGAACCTGGGTGGGAATTCCCAGATATGCTCAGAATTAGTCCAAAATGACAAAAAAATACATCGAACCCACAGACATTGCCAACATCCTAGCTGACAGGTTCAGCGCAAACATCCCCCCCCTCCCCACCAAAAGGGGAAATAGCTATCACAGCAGAGTGCTGCCCCCCTGACATCTCAGATGCTCAGGTAAGAGCTGCCCTCTCCAAACCTCTCCAAAGCAAAAAACACAGCATCAATGGGACCAGACGGTGTCCCGGGCTGCGTCCTACATGAACTCCAAGAAGAGCTAAACCCAAACATAAAACTACTGTTCAATCTCAGCCTTACCACAGGATATGTACCCAAAGAGTGGCATACAGCAACAGTGGTCCCTCTCAACAACGGTGGTGCCTCAACGGATCCTGGAAACTATCGCCCCATAAGCCTGACTAGCTTGGTCTGCAAAGCTATGGAATGGATCATCATGGACCTCATAAAAAAAGATAATGGGGACCTACAGACACTGGATCCTACCCAGTTCGGCTTTGTTAAGGGCAGATCCTGCCTCTTAAACCTGGTCGATTTCTTTGAAACAGTCACCAAGGCCATTGACGAGGGGAAGGTGGTCCACACAGCCTACCTGGACCTCACTAAAGCCTTCGATACAATACCCCACTCGGGCATTATAGATAAGCTCACCAGCTTAAATATAAACCCCTATGTCACTAGATGGGTTTCAAACTGGCTCAAGGACAGAACCCACATGGTTATAAATGCTGGAGCCATGTCAGACTCCAAACCAGTTACAAGTGGAGTCCCACAAGGCTCAGTCCTGGGACCTCTCCTGTTTGGTATATATTTCTCGGAGGTACAGGCCAACACGGAAGGACTGTGGCTGACCAAGTTCGCAGATGACTGCAAACTGGTTGCTATAATCGACTCTCCAGCCAACACAAGCATCCTCCAAAAGGGCCTCATAGAAACAGACAACTGGTGCCAGAGCCATGGCCTCAAGCTAAATGCCAAAAAGTGTATAGTCATCCCCTTTGGCAAAAACAAAGGGCACACAAATTACCACATAGGTGGTAATCCATTAAGTACAGAAGAAGTAATTAGGGACCTGGGGACCCAAGTTGATAGCAATCTCTCATTTGACAACCACGTGGCCAAAGTGGTTAGAAAAACAT